>NW_026623616.1:711954-726784 GCF_030028575.1 Malurus melanocephalus
AAAAAAACACCAAAAAACAAAAACAAAAACAAAAAAACAAACAAACAAACAAACAAAAACCCCAAAAAAAACCAAAAAAAAACACCCACAAAAATGCAACAACACAAAACCCCAAAACAACTCCATGATTTCAGGGACAGAGTTCATTTGAGGAACCCAACGGCATTGACGCCCAGCCTGCAACGTTCTTAATACTAAAGCAGCACTGCAGCAACAAACTGTCTTGAGTTAGACTAAATGCTTAATTTTCCTCCTCAAGAAACTGTGTTTTCTAAGACTGACTGAAAAAAAACCCACATTTAATTAAAAAAAAAAAACAAAAACAACCATCAAATGAAGACAACCCAGGAAAAATAAGAAATCCCTGCTTTGCAATCAGCTCTTGGAGAAAAACTGATCTGAAAGAAGTTAGTATTACTTTATACATCTTTACCCAGCATGTAAAGTACTGTACACACTAGCACCTGCCACAGAGCAAACTGAAAATTAAGGGAAATTAAAGTAACAAGATGGAAAGTTGGAGAATCTCATCAATTTCTAATACATTCAGAGTGCTCCACTTGGGAGAAAAAAGGAATCAGTGACCTGCAGCTCATCTATACTTGTCTCTTCTCTCRCTGTGACTTCAGCTTGGTAATACTGTGGAATTCTATTTTACTGATCTTCCCTTGAAGGGATCATTTGACTCAAAAATCCAACCWGCTTCTCCACCAAAAAATAGTCTGTGTGTGGGGACAGATGTCTTTGCCCTGTTGATAAGAGAAACCATCAGCTGGATCAGATTGGAAGTAACTTACTTTAACACTTCTGAAAATTAGGAAATAATTTGATATCTCACATATGTAAGTTGCTAATTAAAGAAAGCTGCTCATTAAATGAGAACCTGACTGACCCATAATCATATTAAAATATTTGCAACAGAACCAAATTGTCCCTGCAAAAAGGGGATTTTGCATTTCTGCATATAATTTATGGGGAGGACAGCGGAGAGGATAAGAGAAGCTCCCCACTGTGCAGATCTTTTCCTGAAATGATCCCAACAGGCACATCTGGATGGCATAAAATCTGACAAGGGAATAAGCTGTATAAGGACTTCACCTGTCTGCATTTTCCACTGGATGGGGGATTTCACATGGTGAAAATCACAAAATGACACTCAAATGAGAGACTGAGATTTGTCTCCCAAACACCCATCTACAATTTATAGAATTACCTGCTTTTCAGTTATTGAGCTAGCCCCCACTGCTTCCTACCACCCATCCTTCTAGCAGGAGGGATGGAAAGTTCCTTCACARCAGCTCTGGACATGCATTGATCCCAATCTTTCAGAAGCAGCAGGGACACCAAAAGCCATGTCCTAAGACACTCTTAGACAGGAGACAGCAGGCTGTAGCTTCTGGTTTTGTGCTGGACAGAATGGCACACATGCTTTCAACTACAGGGCAAAAATAAGGCTTAAATTGAGGCTCTGAAGAGAGAGAGCAGGGTGCTTCTTCCTTTTCAAGGCAGCAAAAAAACAGTTTACAGGAGAAGCAGGGCATGAACTGGGTTCCCTTAAACCCTATGCTGACGTACTAAATGCAGGGCTGCTTTTTTTCCTCTGCTGCTTACTTCAGTTTCTCCTTGTGTTGTTGCTATTCTGGTTACAGAGAAGGAAAAACAGTACAAAACAGTACCTGAAAATTTGCATCTGCATTAAGATCAAGCCAGCCTGCTTCCAGGGATCCATGTGCCCATATTCTTCATTTATCTTCATTTCACACTGTCSTTCCTGCCAGCTACATTGTCTCTGCCAAAAAGCTTTGGGAAAGAGGAAGTGTCATGAGAACCACTGCAATTATAGATCCAAACCTACACCAGATGGGTCAGTGCAGCCACTTCAGAAACTTTTTTTTGTGGCTGGGACCACGTGTTCATATGCATATATCTCTATTTTCAAACATGTCTGTTTTTTTTTTATTTTTCTTCGTCAAGCAAAAGCCACCTTGCTCTGCAAATTCACAGCAGTTTGTGCTGCCAAACTCTAGATCTTTGCAGCAATGTGATGTTTGCAGCAGACTGTAAACAAACCTGCTGTGCAAATGCTGATTTGGTGGCACTTTGGAGTAGTGAACTTTGAACTCTGTGGCAGTGCACTGGAGTGGATRTTGTCTCCTTTCTTTGTCASCAARGGGTACAACRGRAAATRTAATAGGGACAGGTCAAAACCTGAGCAGAGGCCAAAAGGAGCCAGGGAAGCAGAAATAAAGGGTGGAGGAAGCAGACCATGGCTCATCTGGGGTCAGCCTATTCCCCAAACTACTCCACATCTCCCAGGCAGTGAACAAACCTCGAGCTGGTTCTGGTCTGCTGACCTGGAACATCTCAGGGGCATTCTTCTGGAGCTTGCTCTTGAGTGTATTCTGACTTTCCACAGCATTATGCAGGCTTGCTGTGCAAAACCCTCCTGGATTCTGTCATGAAATCGAAATTCAAAGATGGAAAAAAACTCCAATTCTTTCAAAAGGAGTCAGAGACTGATTTATGGCTTTGTGTCTCACCAGTGCTAGCTCGGTTGGGAGATTCAGGATTTCTGCAAGAAGAAGKTTGTTTTGAAACCTCCTGAACTTTTCTGAGCCAGGAGGTGGTCTGAAAGTAAGGCTTATTTTATTTTCTCCTTTTTTCTCTCTCTTTTATACAATACTCTTTGCAACAATCCCCCAGTGAGACATTTGCTAGCCAGCAGAAAYGAAGATGGGGTTTCTCTGCAGCAGTGCAGGATACAAACAGCAGTGTGTACCTGCTGGGGGGAATTAGGTCAGGGTGGGTTGGATGGACCTGTCACAGCAAAAGCAATTTGTCAGGCATGCAATGGCTGAAGGGTGCAGCACTGAGACCCTCCAAGGCAGGCAAAGCAGGACTCGAGCTCTGGCAGAGCACAAGCAMTTCTTGGGGGCTGKTTTGCCTGCCCATGCCAACCACAGCACCCTCCTGCCATGTRAAAGGCTGGACTGAGTGTCCAGAGCACCTGGAAACATCCATCCCCTTCCTCACACACATTTAAACACCATGGGTTATTTTCACAGCTTATTTTTCTGTTGCTGCTCCACCTTTCACACCTGCCTTCTTTGTCCCACTTCTCCAAGATCTCACGCTGCACACTTGGAGGAGAAAGGATGCTGTGCTCATTCTTGCCTTCCCTTCCAACACAGCTCTCTCCCTCCTTCCCTGCAGGACATGAGGAGCCCTCCTACATCAGGAACCTTTCTCAGGATACCCAGAACTGCAGCAGGAGGTGCTCAGCACAGAGCACACACTGAGGCAGCAGTGCCTGTCATTGTGACCGTGTTGTCCTTACACTTCCCAGCCCACCTCGGCCCCTGTGCAACATCCACAGGTGGTCCAGTCATGCCCAGAATTCTTCTAGAAACTTTAACTGATGAGACAACAGGCAGAATGTGCCTGTGATTGTCCCCCAATTCCCACAGCCCTCCCTCTCTCTGTCCCTGCCAGGTGATGTGTGGTGGTGTCAGGCGACCACATTATATCCTCATGAGTCAAACCTTAAAATCCCTTAATATATGCTCCCAGCATGTCAATGGTGCCTCGTGTTGTTCCCTTCTGTGACCTCAACATCCAATTCCTGTTCCCCTTGGTCTCTTTACCTGCAGGAATAATCCCATCTGTGGCAAAGACAACACCCTGTAGCAACTCTTCAGTACGTGCGGTCATTTTGATTCCTTCCACCGAATCCCCCAGAACGCAGAGCAAGGTGCCATGAGCAACCCACATGTTCAGCTAACAAAAAAGCCTTTAACAGCAGCTCTATTAAAACCTCGGCCTCGGACTAATCCTATTAACTCATAGCTGCAAGCGCAAAGGGGTTGATACCTCCAGGGCTGTGGCTCCCACTGGCACAGAGATGCTCCTGGGGTGGTTAGGGCTGCGAGCACACAAATGTTCTCCTGCTCACACACTCACCCCACGCAGTTCTTTCTGCTCAGTGTTTTGCTGGGAGAGATAAGCTGCACGCTGGTTGTTGTGGTGCAGAGAGAAAGCAGAGCTCGGGGTCTCCATCAGAGGCAGGCACAGGCTTTTTTCAGAGGAAGGCTTCAGTGCGTGACTGTGATTTTATCTCCCGTGTCCGTTTGTCGTTAGCATCAATTGCCGGTTCGGTGGCAYACCGATAGCATGATGTGATCTCTGTTGTCTCTCTCCTTTCCTCTGGGGATAGGCACAGCTTTTTCTCATTACCTTTTCGCTGAAAAGTGTTTATCGTGGCAGATAATCTGAGAGAAGGCTCCTTCTTGAAATCATTTGTCTTTTAGCCATAGGAGTAGGAAGTGTCTCACAGTTTCAGTCTCCCCTGTCATTTAAGAGAGTCATTCTTCTTTCTCACACTCCTGTACTTCAGCACTGGCTGTCCAGCTCTAAATTGTGCTCTGTATTTTTTCACAGGTAGCCAAAAAAAAACCACCCCCCATCAGACTGATTGAATTTGACCCCCTCTGCTGATTTTCTTGCACTAAATGTGCCTTCACATGGGAGGTTTGGTGTTGGCAGCTGCAGGTGCCCTCAATCCCAACCATGGGGTCTGCTCCATCAGCAGCGTGGTGAAAGGAGCAGACAGAGCTTTACAGGAGACAACGCTGCTTCCACTCAGATTTTGGGTTTGAACCTGTTAGGAAAATTAATCCACAAGCACCAGAGGTTTATGTCCAAAAAGGAGACAGAGGAGTCCCGCAATTTTATTTATGAATAAAGGGAGAGGTCATGGGCATTTCCTATGGGGTCTTTCAAATTCATAGAGGACGCAGCCTCYTTTTATCCCAATTTCCCTGCCGCGGTTCCCTCTCTCTTTCCCCATTGGCTGAGGTACTTGAGAGTTACAGACTCCCCCGAAACGCCTGATGAAACCCCCCTTCTATCATACATTGCCCCCTTTCAATCTACATCTCTGTGTCTCTGCTCTGGTAGTCTATTAACATAGACTGGGGTAAGCCAATCACTAGAATTCCTATGCAAATCCTTCCTATTGTTTCTTTCTATCTCCCAATATCAGACACATCTCACCCCAGAGCCAGAGTCTGTTTGTAAAGACACTACCTTCTCATTCCTTTCAATCCCTCCTCTTTTTATTTTATCAATAATTGTCTTTACAACCTCAGGTGCCTTAAGAGCATAAAGCCGACTGACTCAAATCAAGTGCCATGAAGTACTGCAGTTTTTCCTGCGTGTTGGTGAGAAGTGGGGAAGGCAAACAAGTCTGTTCTATAAGTAATTTTATGGGTGTCACTTTGTGATTAAGAGAAAAACAGTGAGATTAAGATATATTTTTTTATCTGTTGTGAAACCTGAAGGGCTTTTTTCATTGTATGGTGATGAAAAATTAAAACTTTTTTGCTTCCCCATGGAATGGAAATTACAATTCAGAATGTTGACATTTTTGATCAAAACAAAGCTTTTTGATTAACTCAAAATCAAAGTGCTTAGTTTTGCAGAAGTGGCATGAAATACTGTATTTGAAATAGTTACAACAAACAAAATGTCCCCCTAACACAGCTACTTACAGGAATTGCTTCCTGGCCTGATTGTGGCTCCAGGAACACATTGAGACACAGGGTTCACACAGGTCCTGCTTCAAAACYCATTGCACTGCCACTGCCTGAAGGGCTTAAAGGTTTTCCTTTGTACCCAGTGCACGGTGGAAATGGGGGTGTTGGAAAGGCAGTCTGKGAAAGCAACGGGCCCTGTGGAAACACAGTCGGAAATCTGTTCATAGCAAATCTGCATTTTATCCTGGGGGGAAAAAAAAATGTCATTTGGGAGGAACATTTTCACACAGGTCTAGTATGCGTGTCAGTGCACAGAGAAGAGGAACAGGAGGGGTGTTTGGTGTTGATACATGATTCTAACATCTTGCTGTTGCTGTGATGACACGTACTTTGTGTCACCTTTTAAAAGCAGCCCCACTCTGTGCAGAGTGGGCTCCCCTGACACTGTGCAGGGATCCACAGCAGCACCCTCCTTCTACATGCTCAGAGCTCACCCTGTGACAGCACAAACCCACAGAAGCCTCAAAGATTCCCACTTAGAAGTCAGGAACAGGAGTAACATACCCTGCTAGCCTGATAGTCACACACAAAGTCCTACACGCTCCCAYGTTAAGGTGTGTGCAGATCTTGCAACACATTTTCCTACATTTTTCCAAAATTTCCCTAGGACCAGACATGCTTACTCATTGGTTTAATCCCAAACACACACAGCATTCAGCCCTGCCACTCACAAATCATCCCACCTCCCTTGGGAGAGTGGATCTGGCAGCTCTGTCTCTGCTGAGACGGAGGCAGCAGTTTGTGCCAAAAAGAAGAGAAATCCCGCCAAAACCTTGAGAACAGCMCTGGGCTCATTCACATTTTCTCCTGTTCCTGAGGGAAAAGAATAATAATAATAAAAAAAACCCAAAGCAGCTGTGAATTTATTGACTCTCCCTTAAGAATCTCGGGTGCAGTAAATTCCACCTTCATGGCGCTGGCTAATTATGCATTTATTTAACTCCGTTGCTGTGGGTTTTTTTTAATGATTCTCTGCTGTTGTTTGAAGTTCGCTGTCTATTATTTGCAATAAAAACCTCTGTCATATTTTTGCCTCATTATTCCAAACAAATAGTGCGTTTTGTGCCCCCCTCCCCTCTTTCTCTTCCCTGCTCTGCATTGCTCCCTGCCACCCTCACCTCTCCCACCAGCAYTCCCTGAGTTTCAAAGACCAGCTGTTAAGCATTTTGTCAACGGAGTGCTTTTGAGAAACTTCTGTCACGGGCTCCAGCACAGCAGGGGCTGCTGAATAAAATATCAGCCCTTCAAAAGGGAATTAAGGCAGGGAACAAAAGCAGCAGGGAGAACAAGGAGGGGAGAGGCCGGCTCTGCAGTTTGAAAGAGGGAGCCCTTTGGTGTCATTCCAGACAGATGCCCGGGACAGATGTGGTGTCCAGCTACTCGATGAGAATTGCCAKGAAAAAGAGAAGAAGCAGTGAAATWCTCTTCCTAGGGAAGAGGTAGTGCAACRCTTAGTTCAGTGGCATTGAACTTGAGTGTAAGTTCCATCCACTCCCAAGTACAACTTGCAGGATCTGACTCCACTCCCTGACTTCCTTACACTTGCCCAAGCTCTGCTATTCAAATATTTCTTCCAGTCCAAAAAAAAGGGCTTTAAGGCTTGCCAATATTTTTTTCCAGGTAAAACACAAATTTTCCCAAACCAAATTAAGAAGGGGGAGTGGATTAATGCACTTGGTTTCCACTGATAATTTCCAGATCAGCAAACATCACTCATTTCCATCTTCAAAAAGGAGATTTGGGCTATTACAGGCCCCATCAGCCTTATCTTGATTTCTGGGAAAGTGATGGAACAAATGCTTCTGGAAACCATTTTCAAATATATTAAGGATAAAAAAGAGAGTAATTGGGAGTAGTCAGCATGGATTTATGAAATAGAAAGAATGCCTGGCCAACCTGTCATCCTTCACAATGAAATGATCAGTTTAGAAAAGGAAGGAAGGGACCTGATAATTCTGTGATTCATAAATGGCCTGGACTACGGGAAAGGCAGCACTCAGTAAATTTGTAGAAGGTACAGGAGGAATAGCTGGTGCACCAGAAGGTTGTGMTGCCACTCAGAGGGACTTTGCCAGGCTAAAAAAATTGAGATAACAGGAATCTCAAGGAGTTTGAAGGGAAGCCCAAAGTCCTGCACCCAGAAAAGAAAACCTCTTATATGTGTTGGGGTTAAACTGGTTGGAAAGCAGCTCTGCAAAAGAAGATTTTGGAGTACTTTTGTGTGGTTGAGAAGGAGCCATCAGTATGTGTGGCAGTCAACAGCCTCATGTGAAGAAAAGTACTGACAACAGGTCATGGGAGATGATCTTTCCCCTCTCCCCAGCGCTGAAGGAACAGATTTTGGGGTGCTGTGCCCTGATCTGGGATCCCCAAGYGACGTGGACAGAGTGGAGGGAGTCCAGCAGTAACTAAGATTATCAAGGGCTTGGAGCATMTGACACACAAGAGACTGACCAAGCTGGGGTTGTCTAGCCTCAAGAAAAAAAGGCTTAGGGTGAATCTCAACAATATAAAGACCTGAAGGCAGGCAGCAAAGACAGTCAGACTCTATTTGGTGGTGTCAGTGAAAGGGCCACAGGGCACAAAATGAAATACAGGAAATTCCCTTAAAACATAAGGAAAACAAAGCAATTTTTTCTATGGTGAAGGTGGTCAAACACTAAAACAAGCTGCCCAGAGAGGCTGTGGGGCCTCAAGCCTGGCAGATATTCAAAGGCCATCCGGACAGAGTCGTGAGCAATGTGCTACACTTGACCTTACATTCTGTAGAGGAGATATATTAGACAAGCTTCTTCCAGCCTCAATAATTCTGGCACTGGAGGTTCTCTGGTCAGTGCTTGCTTCAGACAGGTTTCAGAATAGTGTGACAGGAACCAGGAATCCAGAGATGTTTATTTAACCTAAAAATGGGGTGTCCCAACAAATTGAGGATGATTCCAACAGGAAGAAATCATCAGAACTCATCCCTTTGAGCACAGTTTGCCTTTGAACATTTTGTAACAGACAAATGACTCAGCTTGCTCTGCTCATGTTCTGCCCCTATGCAGCRGGTTTATCTGGAAGAAGAAATGTTGGCTCACTTGGAGCCCTTGGCCAATGCAGCAGAGTTTTCACAGGGAGTGATGTGTACCTGTATTTGCTGCTTCTCTTTGTCAGGCACATTGCAAAAGCCCCACAGCACAGGGTGACTTCTGCCTAACCAAGGAAACCAATTGGTAAATTATGRCAGCTCATCATCCTGCACTTTTCTGCCATCCATTGTGAAATTTTAGCTTAGGTGGTTATTTAGAAGACTTAACCTGCTCTCCAGCTCTCCAAATATCTAGATTAATAGTGTAAATCCTTTCTTCATAACTTAACCAGGCTACACATATTTGAATCTTTCCTTGTAAATAAAATCATTCCAGCCTTTGATTACATTCTTGCTCGGCACTCCATACAACCTGCCAAATATTTTGGATGTCAGGCGTCCAGATTGCAATGTTGCATCTTAAAAATGGTTGCACTGGAGCTAAGTGAAGGGGATAATCTTCCCCCCCTCAATGCCATGACTCTGTCACACTTGAAGTTTCAAACTGGAACTCTTTTGGATTTATCCTTTCCTTAGCAGCTGCCATAGATGCTTATAGCGTCACCAGCTGCAGCGTTTTTTTGTTTTTTTGTTTTTTTTTTTTTTTTTTTTTTTTTTTTGCTTTTTGCAAAATAAAGGCTTGTTTTGGATGGGACAAGTGAACTTTATATACATAAACCTGTTCCATATGTCTATGCATGTGTACATATGTATATTCCCCCAATTTTTGAAAGCCAGTCACTTGGAGCAGGACATTTCTGGAACTCCTGTCCAGCTCACCCAAGTGTACTGGTTAAAAAACACTTTCAAATTTCACCAAGTGTAACTTTGATGAATTAAAAGCAGAATAACATACTTTGAAAAAGCATTTTGTTTAGAATTCTACTAAGTTTTCTCAGAATTTTAAATGCAAACCAAATAATTTCACATAGAGCCTAAGAATGTTATCCCCCCACAAAACCACTGAAAATTTTCTCCATTTCCCTCAAAAGTTGTTTTGTTTGGTTTTTTTTTTTCATTTTTAAGGGGAAAACATGGCCCCATTTGCTGACCTGTTTCTGTATTCAGCTTTAATCAACTACAATGACTTCTATTTACTCATTAAATGGCATCTCGTTAGTTCTGTTTTTTCTTATGATCTGGCTCCTCATTAATGAGTTTATAATAACTTTTCCACCACATTCAGTGCTCTCAAATTGTTATTTGATGTACCACGCCTAGTTTGATGACATCCTGTCTTAAGACAGACACACATTAATTACAACTATTCCAGCAGAGAACAGGCATGACTGGAGAGCTCTACAAAATTTAACAATGAATAAAGATCAAGGGTGGGGCTCATTCAACAAAAGAGAAGTGATGGGGCAAAGTATCATGTAAAATTCCATTAAACAAATTAATTCAAATTACTGAGTGTTCTGTATGCTGCAGTAAACCAAGCACGAACCTCCAGGATGTAATTGCACCTTCTCCTGGTCCTTCTGATCCTTCCATTTCCAGGTGTTCCCACCATTTCTTCATTTATACCACTTTTGTCATATCTATTAGTTCTCGTTCATCTTTCTCAGTTATGCTACTTTTGATGCACTTTCATTTATTTATCCCGTTGTGATGTAATAAATGCACATTACTAGCCTTCCTCTTTCCAATCTCCCCCAGTTCCCTGAAAACATCCAGGGAAGAGCACAATGAGGACATAAAAGGCAAGTGTCACATTAAGGGATAAACCCAGAATTTCCCAAAAAGCAGTGAGGAACCAGTTCCTTGGGCAGCACAGAAACCAAAGCACCAATCTAAGGGTCTCTCTCCAACTATGAATAATCTGAGACATCTCAGGGCCCAAAGGCATTTTCACAGCATTTCTTCTGATTTACCAACAGACACCAGAGCTGAAGTGCTGCACAGGGTATTTTCCTTCCAAGAATGCAAGCTAAAGCAAGCCTGTGAACACCAAACTGTGAGATATGGCATTGCCACAGGAGGAGCTGGATGGACGTGCAGTGAATTCAGGAATGGAGCTCTGCTCCTGGACCAAGCAGCCAGAACGGACACAGAGCATTAGCACACATGGCTCTGCAGCTGGATTTACTGGCCTGCTCTCTATCTGTTAAAAAATTGGGAGGTGAAACTGGATTTGGGACAGGTAAATAAACAGGAAGCTGCATTTCTGCCTTAAAGAGATAAGCCTGGCACTAGGGGACATATAAACATCCAGGCAAACCACACTACTGTGAACAGAACCCTTTGTTGAAGAGTTTTAACACCCTGATGGGAAACACAGAGTGGGAAAATCATATATTACCTCTGCTYATGGTCTAGCAGTACTTTTCAGCTYGATCCTTGGAGTTCTGGTTTAAACTGTTTCAGGGGGAAATCTGAAATAGGTGACTTTGAGAATGAGGTTTATTACCAGTGGTGCCCAATTCACCCCATCAGGATCTATTCCTCTTCTGGAATGAACATATCCACAGTGCCCACAAAGGGAAAGAGGCTCAGAATTGCCATTCTAATGACTACACTTAAATTGCTGATCAGGTTGGGATTCAGAAAGCCAGAATTTCAATTCCAAAACATAGCCTGAGGCCACAGCATGTCTGAAGCACAGGTTTGACAGAAGGGGCTCTCATAGTGCTTCACTGACTAATGAGATTAAAGGGTTTTCATTAAATCAGTTGTAGTTGTAAGGCTCTCCCCTTATTGCACTTGCATCTTAAAAAGGTAAGTGGTGCTGTACGATTTGATACATTTGACTTGGAAAAGATTAGCAGCCAGTTTGAAGTTTTCCATTCAAAGTAATCCACTATCAAAAGCCTCACTTGAGCCCCAAGAGTTTGGGAGCAATAATGTTTTGAATTTCGGTATTCGGACAGGGACAGAAATCTTCCTTTCTGGTTTCTGATCAAAGTGTTTTTAAAATGAAGAAAAAAAAGCCCATATTTAAAGTTTTTATACATCCATCTATGAAGACATTTCATTGAGATCTGTAACCATCCCAAATTACACAAGCAGTGACAATCAAGAGTTCCAAGGCAGATCAGGTCACAGACAGGGATCTGGTAACAAAAGTAGGTAGAAGGCAGCTGATGCAAACCCCTCACTGATCAGTCAAATGCTGTTTTTGCCCCATTTCTGCTATGCTGTACTTTTCATTATGTCTGGGAGTTCATCTGCTGCCTATTGTTAGTCTTCCACTGGCAAAACTAATTCTGAAACCTCACAATGGACCTCATGATCAAATYCTAAGCAAAACATTGAGTGCAAGGAGAAAAGTACCTTGACGAGTGGCTGACACAGATGAAATCAGAGGATGCAAACCCAGACCTCAGAGCTCAGTCACTCGGTCCCATCCCAAATCTGTATCTTCATTTCTCCAGTGCACCGCAAGGGGATAAATTCACTGTGCACTTTAATCAAAAAAGCTTCTACATGTTGAAAAAATGTGAGGAAGATTAGGAAGCAGAGGAAGCATTTTATTAATATACACATGGACATTTTCCTGGCTGTGTTTCCTCAGGTGGGAGGAGGGCTCTGTTGCATCCACAGGACATGAAGTGAAGGCCCTGCAATGGGAAAGAAAGCAGAGCAGCTGCAGCCCAACTACACATCTCACACAGGAGCTACTCACATTAACAGCATATGGTACCATTTCCAGTGTAGTCTCTGCCTACTGGAGCATTTGTGAGACATTAGAATGCAGCAAGATGTGCATGGAGAAGGCTTAATGCTACATTAGAAAGCGCCAAGATCTCCTCAGGCACTCATATCAGCAACTGTACATTATCCCCACACAGTCAGGGAACAGCAGCACCAACCTTGTGCCACAGTCCCCATGGTCACAGCACCAGCTGGAGCTGCCAAAAACTACTCAGGTTGTAAACTACCAGGGGTTGTAACCCTACCACCACTCTCCTTCACCCCACCTACCCTTGGGCAGCTACAGTCCAGATTTTCTGTTCACCCAGATACCAAGGAAATGGTCTTAAACCATTCTCTAACAGCACAAGATGGAAAGAGTCAGCAGATGTTTCACTGAGCATCTTGAGCAAATTTCACAGCACAGGGCTGTTACAATTAGCACAGTATTAAAACAGAATATGGAAGTATTTGGAAAAAAAAAATCTTACTGTGTACTACAAGAGCACTTCACACTAGGATTCTGAGTTAGTGATCCAGTAAAGCAGGGCTGCTCCCTGTTCAGCATGGCGAGAAGCTCTCTGTAGCCTATTTAGCTCCTGGAGATTGCTGAATGTAGGAAAACCAAAGCATGGGTCCGTGAGACTTCATTTGCCACAGCAGGAGCTGGAGATCACCTCAAGAAAAGCCAGAGCCACTATTTGATGCTGCAGATAAAAGTTAGCCAGGATACTCCCAGAGATCATTTTACAAAAGAGGAGACTGCCACCTCTGTGTCCTGCAGATTTTTTTTTTTTGTTGTCTCAGCAAGACCCTCTTGCTCTGTTCACAGGGAAAAGGTTGCCCACATTACCTCGATATCCACTGGAGCAAGAGTGAATCTGTTACAAGAGAGCAATGGTATCATGCTCCCAGACCTCACATAACCACACAGGAAAGCAAGTTTAGCCCCTCTATTGCCCGGGCCATGCTTTTCCTTCTAACCAGGACATTTCTGAAGCCTTAATCCAGACACCTCCATGCTGCCACTCAATATTTCCATTGAACTACTGTGGCCTTTTGCTACTGCCCAGTTTCTCTGGGAAAACAGTCTTTGTTGCAGTCTCAGAGTGAAAGACTGGCCAAGTTAAAGGAAAGAGGAAAGGCAGGAAAATAATCTTCAGATTCTTCCAAATCTATAACCACTCCTTTTGGAAAGATAACTGAAAGCAAGCCATTGACAGCAGAGGTTAGATGGAAGGAAAACATATTTCAGTGAAGAGATTTATTAAGACCTGTCTTTTCTTTAACTGCAGCTGTACATAAGATTGACATATCCTGTAAGCTACCTTTGATAAAGTCCCTCGCCTTGCTGCAGGAATGCAAGGAAGGCCATTTCATCTGCAGTGCATTTACAACTGTGGTTTACAGGATTTTGTGCTTTCATACCCCAGCCTCAGTTGCTAGATGTCTCTCAGGTCAGTGTTTTACTAGCTCAGAGTTTGTCAGCTGGTATCTGCATTCCACTGCTAGCGCCACTTCCTAACAACTCTTCCAAAATAAAAAATAAAATAACAAAGGCCAGAGTTCAGAAGGCAGATGGCTCTCGATCCCTGACCCTGAATGGAGACTTACTTGTAAGTTTGATGTACACTGATCCTGGAGACAGGCAGAGAGATGGGCAGAGACTATAAATTCTGAAATTCTGGTCATGTCTCCAGTAGTGGCACTCCAGAGGAACAGTCTTGGCACCGCAGCAACTCCACAGTCCCTACCCAGTGAACACAACTTGCACACAGAAAGGAATAAATGAGGAGCTGGTGCAGGAAGGTCCCAAAGCCACTACTCATTTTTCTTGAATGGCAGTTTTGATTTAGAAATTAAGCATATCTTCTCTTGAGGTCAAATGAAGTAGTCATAATCTGATTAATCATTGATAGATCATTTAGAAGTAGGGCCAGAAAGCCCCTCCTATCCCTTCCTTAAGGAAATTGAGACAGCCCTACCTTGGCCTATTTCTGAAGATCCTTATCCAATTACTTAAAAAGTAAGAATGATTCTAATGCCTTCTTGAGGCATCTATTAGAGTAAATGGTCTGCCCTTGCTTCATACTCCCCTCACCCACACAGAGGGTGAGTTACTTAACATTCCCCCCTCCACCAAGTCTCCCATAAAAAAGGCCTCACCTATTTCCATTTCTCTGTTTTTCAGTCAGGATAGTCTCTCAGAGGAAGCATAATGACCCTTTTTCCTAAAGCCCTTTTCTCCAATGCTGAACAAGATGCTCCCACGAAAGCCTCCTTAGCACTACTCCCTTCCTTTCCTCCGTACCAAGACTGTTTCTCCCCACCCCCATTTTTTTTTTTCCTTTGGAGATGGAATGACACTCTTGCCTTTTGCAGATCATTTCATCCAACAGGTCTTCCTTAGAACTGCTCCTGAGATCACCATGCCCCATTTGTATTCACACATTTGATTCCTCCTTCGTAAGGGCAAATCTCTACACTTGTCCTGAATTCCATCTGGTTCATTTTGGACAGTGTGTGCTCTTGA
>NW_026623617.1:0-23373 GCF_030028575.1 Malurus melanocephalus
CTGGTTTGGGTTATTTTGCCTTCTTTTAATGAGTAACTACTGGGAAAGGAATTAAATACACCTGTTCTCTCAGCATATTATGACTTTTAATGGTGGCCACTTTGACTGTAAGAAGCTATATCCCACAGTCATTAACACATAGAAAGGAAAATTCAAGTGTTTCTAGGAAAAAAAAGTTCAACACCCTCAGTACAGAGCAGTCCCTCTCACTCTCTACTGGGGCATGCTCCCAGTTCAGTGCTGGTCTGCAGGCATGCACTTCCATGCACACCCCAGCATGACTTTTCCCCTTCTATTCTCTCTCAGCATCTCCTGTTGTCCTTTCCTTTCCACCTGGTGGCTCAGAACCACAGAAATATTTGGAGCAGAGCAATCTCTGGACATTTTTTATCCCATGTATCTTCTTTGCTCTGTGCCAGTGCTTCCATTTACTGGGACAGGGGCAAGGAGGTGAACAAGCTTTTGTTGTGGAGTGACTCTTGGGTTAACTGCTTTCTGTAGGGGAGAATTTGGTGCTGTCATTCCTGGTTTTGCCATTGCCACAGATGTGGGTGAGGGAAGCCAACAACACTGCCTGCTCAAGAAACCTGAGGAATGTGATCCATGAGCACTGCCATGGTAAACCAGCTGAGCATGAAGGTTTCTGACATCTGGAAAAGTGTGCTAAGGCAGCATTAAGCATTTCTATGCAGTTTAAATGCAATTCTTCCTGTACAAAGTATGGGCTGACCTCTCTGTGCCCTTTCTGACCTTATTGCTCTGATTCCTTTTTCTGTTTTGTTTCTCCCCAGATCTTCACTGTGTTTGGTTGCTTTCTCTCTCTCCCTCTCTTCTCTCTCTTCAAAATAAAGCTTTTAAAGCAACTGTTTACAAAGTTCATGGCGCCAAACCTTTGTTCATGTTCACAATCCACTCTCCTCACTACAGATAACAACAAGTGATAATTCAAGTTTAACTCCTCTTTGCCCACCAGAAGTGCTACAGCTGCTCTCCTTAACCCACATCCATCTTCCTGGTGGGGCTGTCTGTCCCAGAGCCTCTGCTCCCCCACATAACCCCCAGCAGAGAAATAGGCTGTGAACATGGGCCTAAGCTCACTCAAAACAAAAGCCAGGGGCATGTAATTAAATGAAAACACAATGCTTCTGCACTATGGACTCCTGGTGGTGTTGGCTGAGCCTGAAAGCACACAGCTGGATGCCAACAACCCAGACAGTGGCATTGAGAAAGGAAAGATGGATTGATGGATATATTCTTCCTGTAAACTGGAAAAGTCTAACCACAGAAAGCCAGAAACAACAAATCTAGAACCATGCAGGGCAAATTTCATGGCTGCTTATGAGAGAAGAAATTCTCTTGACCTGGCAATGATGTCACTTGATTCCTAGCATTGATTCTGAAATCCCCTTTTCTCTTTCCAGACTAAATTAAACACTAATTAAAGCCACCTATTGCAAAAGCAGCCCTAGGTTCATAGTACTATTTATTAAGCTGCCTGAAAAGCTCCAGCTCCCTAGGGAGATAAGAGAGAACATTATTTTTATTAACAAATTTTATTACTGTGTCAGTTATGAAGTGAGGTGAAAGAGGCAAAAGAAAGGAGTAAGCAAGAGGTAGAAATCTCACAATAAAAAAAGAAAAAAAGGGGTCAGTAATTTTTCATTTTCCTTTTGTTGGAGGTAGATGAGTAGTTTGATTACAAAGAACAGAACAATAAAGAGCAAGCAGAAGTCCATGCTCTGAAGAATGAACAGAAACCAGGCTCCACAGAACCTGCCAAGGAAACCTGTGACCCCTGTGACAGACTAAGGATGTTGCATAGATTGCTTTTCCACAGCGTGTCTCTTGTTGAGCACCAAAATGCCACACAAGATCATGGTCAGGCTGAAGAGCCTTGGTCTTCTAAAACACAAGCTTCCCATGAAAGTCAGAGTCATCCCTGGATGCAGAGTTTTCTTTCTCCTTTTCCATAAGGCTCCAGGAAATCAARGGARTCAGYSTTSTACAGGTACAARGGRCTCCRCTGTAAATTTCTCTATTTCCTGYMGAGGCATTSCCCAGGTGTCAGATGCTCTATGAGSTCTCAAAGTGTTAAACMTTAAAAGCTTTGCTGCTTCTACCTTCACAAAGTTCCCTACAAATCTGAATTTGCTGTGGTGACAGACAGCAGTGAGTTCATGCACATTTCCCTTGAGTGCAGTGTTTTCTACACCACCAGGAGCCTCCCAGAGCTTCTCACCCAGCTCAAATGTGTTTGCTAATCACTCATCCGGGGAGGGGGCACCTCCCTGAGCTGAGAAACGCAGGCTTGAGTTGGTCAGGGGCTAAACCACCACCACATTGCCCTATTCAATGATTGTTATCAAGGCAGGAGTAAATTTTCACATTTCTATCAACATTCAGCTACTGCTCGTGCAACCAATTTATCTCTTCAATTAGGTTGCTGATCATCATCATTTCTGGTGGGTACCTTCAGCCAAGAGACTGCAGGAGGGAGAGGAGGAGCACACATGGGCTGTGTGCTGGCAGCAGAGGTGGGAGAAGGGCTGGATGGCTGCAGCAAAGGGGCAAGACAGTAAATTCCTGTAGTTTCCCTCTAATTCCCCACTAAGTTTTCCAGAGTAGATGTCCTTAGGCTGTAAACTCCTCTGAAATCTTCTGATGAGCAGTGCTCATGGCAGAGCCAGGTGTTGTGGGAACCTATGGCCTGAGAATCAGGAAAGGTAATTTGCTCTGTTTGGAAAGCTTTTCTGTACAGTTTGCCTTGCCTGAAGACAGATACTCCTTTTATCTGCATGGCAAGAGAAGGTTTTATCTTCCAGGAACATATCAATATATTCACATGGAAACAAATCACACCCAGACCTGTAGTCAACGGATATGAGCAGAGGCACTTTTAACACCACAGACCTTAATTCCCAAAAAAGAAATTAAGGGAAGAGGGAGGATGAAAGAGAAGAGCTCGTCAGAGGCAATGACATGCTCAGAGTGCACACAAGTCAAAACATGCCAGGCATGCTCTTCTTTTAGCACTGAACTCAGAAAGATCACATGGAAGGTGTATGTCCCAGGGAAAGGTATCACTCACTCCTCTGAGACGTGATGGACGTGCTTGCAGGGATGTGATTTTAGTGAATTGGTTGCTGATTCACCACTGGGATTTTCGTCTGAGTTAAAATTTTACTTTACTTTCCCAACACTACACGGCCCAGCCTGGAACTCACCAAACCTAGCAAGGTTTATAATCTGCTAACTTCAGCTTTGCCTGCAGTTTTCCCCTTGCCTCCTCTCCTGTACAATTAATAATTGTTTTATTTCTGGAAAGTGGAAGCCAGACATGGGGAAAAGTTTCCAATCATGCAATAATATTCCAGTTCCTCTCAATGCCAGACACAGAACTCCCTGACTGTGTGTTCACATGTGAAAGGACTGGGGGTCCAAGAGCAGGACACTGGAGATGACTGCTCCTGATAACYACCTTGAAGGYRTTTCTAGGTCCAGATTTCTTCCCCTCCCCCAGATCAGACACTCAAAAGGTCCAAGGCATCCCCAAAACTTAATTTCATTTAAGCCAAAGTGGATTGTCAGTGGAAAGGCAGCCTCAGTCTTGCTTGGGACTCCAGGCACACCTGGAAAGGCCCAACACAACCTTACATTTGGGGTACCTACCCACTCCCGTGCCTGGGAAGGAGCTCTCAAGTTGCCCTGGACATTCAAGTTGGCTTTTACCACCATTTCCACTGTGGGAGGTGCACAAAGGGGGTTTGCAACACACAAACACACTCAGGCACACACACACAGGCACACAGGAGGTTCACCTGAGGTTTCTGAACTCGTTGTTTCTCTTTGCGTATCAGTAAAACCACAAACTAAGACCCAAAGGAAATGAAAATTGGGGGCTTCAGTTCATGTCCTCCAGGACAACTCTTTGTATTCTCAGGTGCCTTTTACCTTCTCTGATATTGGTTCTTTGTCTTGATAAAACAATGTCCATCTCTTCCCCCTACCGCTGAGTGGTTTCCATGAATTTTGGCAAGTTCCATCTCTTTTCTATTTTTAAACACCCCGTAATTCTCTGAGCTCGTATGGGAAATATTTTACCTTCCAAAATGCCTTCCAGCATACAAGGAAAGGAAGGAAAAGAGGTGAACTTCACCCTGCCTCGTGTGTGGGAAGAATGAAGTCAGCAGATCTGGTGATTCACCTCTCTCCTCTACGCAAGGTGAGACATTGTTTTGTCATCAAGGGCAGCTACAAAGAAAAACCTTCATTTACACATCAGCTTCCTCATAGCAGAACCATGGCTGTGCTCTTGTGCTGCACATGTGCTGATGCTCCAAGAGCACAGCATAGCCCAACTCAGAGCTAAGAGTTTAAGAGAGTCAGGATTATTCAAGATAAAAACTCTTCTAAAGGCACTTCTAAAAATCCTGTCCTTGAAGTCAGCAGACCTGGGGTCAGGAGAGAACAAAAAGGAGTCTAATCACATGACAAAGAGGAACAGAGGTGATGACTTCAAGGAAATGAGTGTGGACCAGGACTCAGGTCTCTTAGTCACACACAGATTGTACAGATGCCAAGAGCATCACCCTTCACACACACATGGCAGTATCTTCTCCTTCTGGCTGCTATTTATAGTATTAAAAAAACAACAACAACAAAAAAAACAAAAAAACAAGGAAAAAAAAAAAACAAACAAAAAACAAACATTGCATTTAATGGTCTGAACACTCCTGTAACAGGAGCCAAAACTGACCCGCCCAGGATTTGAATGGGAAATCCCTGCTGTGGGCTCACAACAAAGAATTAGAGTTGGTAGAACAAACAGTAGAACAAAACTGAAATGTTCTGTTTGGTACCACCTTGACAGAACAGAAAAAAGAAGATAATGGTGACATGAACCCCCCTCCAAACTGTGCTTCCTGGCAGGTCAACACTGAGAGAAGGGACTTGTGTTAGCAGCTGGGAGACTGAATAGGTGGGGTAGTAAGGGATTTGTGAAGAGCCTGAGGAATTATTAACACCCTGTAGCTTTGATTTTGGGATTTTAAAATGGACCTTTCTGAGTTTGGGGTGGATCAGCTGTAAGGAATGATTGTGATGCCCTATACAAATAAAATATTTTCTTGGCTTCCCCAGGCACTGAATATGCTTCATCCCCAAACAAAGCATAATGAAATTATTGATGTTCCAGACATGGACCACGAGGATGTGTCTGTTCCCTCATGCCCAGCTCTATGTCTTTGTGTGCTGACAGCAAAAGAGATATTCCCCAGATGAAACTCACGTTGTTACCACTTGTCCTGCACTAAAAGTATTTTTTACTGTCAAGCAGAGATCTTGTGTCAGTTGGGATGGGACAGATTAGTTGAGTGGCTGGATGTTAATGCAATTGAAAAATGGCAAAATAAAACTGAAGAGCAGGCAGCGGGGCCCAGACTGAAGTTTGAGTTTTCCCTTTGCTGCACAAGTGCTCAAGCACATAATGGAAGCATCAACTCCAAGAACTGCTAAACTCAGGAAAGCCCAGGATGGTGAATTATATTAATTAATTCAGCTATTGGCATAAAACTTTTGTTTTAGCAATTGATTTCTGAGGAGCTTATCAGCTGTTGTTTTCTTTCCTTTTTTTTTCTTCACTAAGGACTGCAGGGCCCGGCTCAGACCAAACCCCTGACCAGACAAACCCTGACAAAGCTGTAACCACAACTGCACTGAAAACTGGCAACAGGAACATCACTGTTACACAGCAACGTGATTTCTTTAAAATATGGAAGTAGTTCCAGGGTAAATTATGCCAGAAAAAAGGATTGCTGGAGAGGCAAACACTTAGCCAGGTTGTGAAGAGCATCGCTCTGTGTCAGCGCTGCCAACGCTGCTCTGGATGTCAGATTTTCCCAAGACAGCTGAAGTCTCAATACCACCCAGCTCCTCACAAAATACTTTTCTCCTTCTACCAAAGAATCCTTCCAAGAGAACAGAGTTAGGAAGATCTTTCAGAGGATATCTAGGCTGTGGTATCTTCAATATATTCCCCATTTCACTGCCATGCATTTGAGAAATATACCCCTAATCTGAGTCAGAATTCACAAAATATTAGGATGCAAAGATCTACACATTTAGACTGGGGTCCTTTAAAGGACCTATGAATATTGAGGAACAGATGCTTCAGGGAATTACCATATGAATTCACGGCATGCACAATGACATGCAAAAATGCTGTTTATGATGATTATGTCATTTTTTGTGAAAACAAAACCTGCAGCAAACGGGCTGGGACAGCACTATTCAAATATTTCAGAAACGCAAAACTTCCCCAGTGGTAGCTGTTAGAAGCCTGATCTTTCTGCAGTGTAAATACTCTCTGGGAATGTAGAAAATATAAAATATGGCCCCACATCTCTCAGTTTGCCCTGAGAGTCTCATTTAGGATTAATTAGTGCACCTGTAAATTGAATTTCAGTGACAGACAGAGAAATGTTTAACCTTCAGTGTAAGACAGGCTTCAACTTACCTGCACTAGATGTTATCTAATAAATAAATCTAACCTACAACAGGCTTTCTCACAAGTTTTCTGGCAACCCTGCTATTTTCATCCCTCTCAAGAGCTCCACCTAAAGAAACTGAAAAGTCATGTCAAGAGAAGCAGAAATTCTCCTTCCTCAGTGTGCTTTGCAGGTTTGCCTTCCATGCAGCACTCGGAAATCCCCACAGCTCAGTCCTACTCTGCACCAGCAGACAGATCCTGCCACTGCTGGCATGGAGCATCCTACTGTGCCACAGCAAATCCCTCCTGTGGACACCATGTAGTGCCCTGGAAATGATGCTGTCATACAAAATCCTGGGGTTCTGTCCACACTGTCAAAACTCCAAGAAATTTCAAGAGCATTTACCTCCCCGCAGTGAGGCAAGAATGAAATACCTTACCCACATTTTTGTGAAATATATAGCACAGAGGTAAATTCCTAGAAGACATTTCAAATCCTCCTTTCAGGTGTTTAATTTTTCATCAGACCTCACAGGATTTATTTGCCAAGAGCAAGTCTTTGCAATTCAGTAAAATGTTCTCTTCAGGCTCCTGCGCCTTGGCCTCCCACCCAGGGAACTCTGTCTCAGGATTTTTCCCATTAAAARTAGGTTGGGSCTCACCTGCCCAGGGCTRGGCTGTTCCCTGCARGATCCCAAGTGCATTCCTGAAATAGTTGTTGGGTGGAAACTTATCCTGGGGTCCATCCTGCTTGAATATGTAAAGGATTCCAGAGTTATCTGGCACCTTTTCTGCAGGGTACTGCCCTGAGCTCTCCCCTCTTACCTTATGGGGTTTTCTGCTCTTTGAGAGCAGCCAGGAAGGTGCTGGTGGTGCCATATTAGCAACAATAATTCCTCTCTCCAGTGAGCTCTCCCCATGAATCCCACTGCAGTGGGATGTGCCCACTTGCACAGGTTTTTGATCCAACCACAAGCAGTTTGGTCCCACCCTCACAAGGACATGACATTAAATAATAATTATTGACAATTAATAATATATCAGCATTTGGTTATTTATTTGTTTTTAATTATTCATTTCTTTGTAGTGTGTAGGACAAATATCCTTTATGGGTATAGGTGAGAAGAAGGGGTGTGTTTRTGTGTGTGCACATGTGGGAATTCTGCATAAACCCTGCACCTGCAGCAGACCTCAGGTACTGTGTGGTTGGGGTTAAAACCTGCTGGTAATCTTCTGAGAGATCTTCATCTTTTGTGGGAAAATGCAGATGTGTGTAAATTAATTCAAAATGTATCCTAGGGAAGGTGATTAAAGAATTCATCATTTCAGACAGAAACGTGTCAAGAAAAAAACAACCGACCTAATCAATACATAAAGTGAAAAAATCTGTTTGCTTTTACAGTGAAAGAAACAGGATTCCAAGTTATAAATGGCCTTTTCTTTCATAATTCAGAGTTGCTTGGTGAAGCTGGGGTTGTTTTGTGCAACACCTGGGTTGGAAGAAGTCCTCAGCTGGTTTGTTTGCTTCCCACATTCTGTTGTTTTATTTTTCTTTTTAATCCCTAAAATACACTTGAAAAATCAAGTGGCAGAGGTACACTTTAAAACACAAAGCCTTTGTGGGAAACAAGTGGGAAATAAGGCAAAAAGAGCAACTCTGTGACACAGTGGACAGTCATCAATCTACCGTCAGTGCAAGTGATAAATCCTCATCTGGAGGAACACAAAACCTGAGAGATAGCTGTGGCTGCAGCTTTGCTGCTCCAGATTTAGGGATGTTTATAAGAGGCAATCAAACAATCTGTCCAGTTAGTAGAACTTGTGACTGCTTTCTCCCACTCACACACCCCAGAGCCAGCACAGGGTACAATAATGGTCCTTGTTTTGATTACAAGTAACGTGGGGGAAGTAATACTTCCCTTTAACGAGGCAGTCTGAGGCAGCATTTTAAAGAATGCTGAATCGTGTTACAGGACATTTCAGCTTCTGAGAAATGCAGTGCAAAGTCTTGATAAATGTGTATCTGCTCCCAAAAAGCCTCTCAGTAAAGGTCAGTGGGCCGACCGAGGAGCTGTCTGAGGTTTCCAAACATTGGTGTCCTTCAGGACAGGTTATCCTTGGCCAGAGCCTGACAGGTTGGGCAGGATGGAGCAGCCCTTGGAGGAGCAGCTGAGCCCTTTGGTTGGGTGAACGGGGCAGGCTTTGGCTCAGGCTGGGATTTGTCTGCATGGAGCAGGGACAGTGACCGATGTGAACGTGGCTTCTGCTCAGATTGACATCCATCTGACCTTATTCCCTCCCTCATCCCTTCCCAGCTTGGGTAGCAGGTTCAAGCTGCTGCAGCAGCTGCTCAGCTGTGGCAGTTTGATCAAACAAGTTTTATTTCTCTGCCCTGTTCATCGGTCTCAGCATTGCAGCTGCACAGCCCTGAGTGTTTCAGGGCCAAATGCTCCATGCAGTAAGCTGGGTGTTACTGTTATGGCCACTATTAAAACATAAAAGAGCGATAAAGACGTGTCTCAAAGTGACAGAAAGGCAGATGCACCCAAACGGCCGAGTAGTTAACACATATTTCTGGATAAGGCTTATCGGAAGGCAGAATTTCATGTTTACATTCTGAACCCTCATAAACGCCTGCTGAGCAGAAAGCAAAGTACARTRAAGCAGTGCTTAATTTCAGGGTGGWATTGACCGAGATTTACCACAGTCTCTGGAAAATCCCACTGAGTGTGCCAAGAGCTCCCTTAGCACAGTAATCTATGATAAGGAGAATTTAATCAATAACTGATTTCAGGGGGTTTTCAGCAGACTTCACAATCACCACTGATCTTTGCTCGAGCACGTGGCTGCTCTGAATAAACACACGCAGGAAAGTGAGTCCAAGTGTGCTGGTAAATAGTGCCTCCAGAACAGTAGCAGGAGCAGCAGTTTATCTCCTGGTTGGTATCAAGGTGGCAGCTCTCATTTTGGAGCTGTGTGAGGTGAAATGAGCAGACACTGATCCCAAAAGGAGTGAGGTGAAATGAGCAGACACTGATCCCAAAAGGAGGAGGCTCAGTGAGGCTGGCATTTTGCCATTCACGGGTTCAGTGATCTCAGTAAACTCCTATTCCTTTGGCACACATCCTTGGAGCTGTGGCTACAAACACACATCTTGGGAAAGAGAAGGTTTCCTCCCTTAGGTACACAGAGGGGACATTTAGGGTCTATCAGACCTGTTGATTTCCATCACTGAGGAAGGCTTGGTTGCTTGTTTTCCTTGTGTGCTGTTGTTTCTATCACTGATCACTCTCCCCATGGAGCCATTCCAAGCTGTGATCGCTGTAAAAAGGCAACATTCAATCTGTCTCCATTTTCATCATGATACAGTGGAAAAGGCTCCAGGCTGGGGTCAGAGCGGCACAGGGAACAGCTTGGGGCTGTAACCATGAGCAGAGCCCCAGTTCCTGCTGTATTTGAAGAGGGGCTGTGGGTTTGCAGTGGTGATTGGGGCAACCAGAAAGGAGTAGAGGGATCCTCCTCTGTCGGGAGCCCTCCCTGCAGAGCCTGAGCTTGTGAGCTCTGGCTGTATGAAAATACCTGGCACCAAATAAAAGATGTTATTCTTACAAAAACCTAAAAATAAAAGGAACTTTAAATATGTGATCTTTTCTCCCTCCCTCCTAAAAATACATGTATTTCCATAATGTTAAAGTGATTTCTTCATTTCTTAATTTTGGACTAAAAACCCAGGCAAGGTGTTATGTAAAGCACTTGTTGCATAAACTCCAGTGATTCACCATCTTGGTGAACATCAGATTCCCAAATGCCAACTTCCAGCACCAGAAAGCCAGGTAAATTGAAGGAGATAATTTACAGCTGTACTTTGCTACAYCATTCAAAACATCTCTTGCATAACTGGCTCTTTTGATGGCATCTTTACCCTGGAAAAGCAAACAGATGCATACATATATTCTGTTGGGAAGGTGTAACATGTTGCTACTGGCTTTACCAGAGAAATTTGGCCAAATGGAGGATGGGCTCTGTCACATCGATGGGGCAACAAGGCACTCCTCAGAGGTGATCCTATTCCTGCCAGAGGTGATCAAAGCCAGAAGAGAAGGGGTGCAGACCTGTGCTTGTCTTTCCATCCCACCACACTGCYCAAAAGTATCTGTCTCCTGCATTTTCTTTGAGCCACTGTGTTTGGAGTTGTAAATATTTTCTATTCCCCCTACACCAGACCTTTTTTTTTTATCTCCTATAGCAGAATCAGGAGAACACAAAAGCACTTTTCCCATGTGCTGCACACTTTCCAGCTGTGCAGATGGTCCTTCTTTCAGTCACCTAAGGCATGGCCCTCACAGGACTGTCCCATCCTGAATCACAGACCTGTAAGGAAGAGTTCTCAGAYTGCTGGGAGAAAATCCAGGCTGCATGATCAAGGCTGGTTTCCAAACTCCTTCATCTCTCAGTCAATACTTTTGGCCTCAAAAGGTCACTGGGAATGGCTCTGATATGGCCTCGAAGGCTGGGGAAGGAACTTCCCACCCCCTCTCCTGTAGGAGTGCAGCCACTTCTCACTGCTATCTTGAATGAGCGTTGCCCAGCCCTTAACTCTGTACATTATTGGGCATTATTGGGCAAATCTTGCTCAATCCCAACACTCAGTGTAACTCCTGATGTGAGTAGGAGCCCCCCATCAGCACCGAGGCCATTACTGGAGCTATTTAAACACTCTCCACTCCCTTCCCTCCTCCTTCTCCTCCTCCCCCTGCCCACTTCTCTACACTCCAAACCAAACAATTTCCCCTTTCCATGCTATATTAAGATAATGTGCAGAAAATCCAATACATTATCCCAGGGATTAAGCAGCATCAGCAGAACGTACTCACACGTTTCTGCTGTGCTCGTATCAGGGGCACGTTTATTCTCAGCAGGCACTGAATGTTCCCAGCCATTCCCTGAGCAGGGAAGGTGGGTAGCATACCAAAGCCGAGCATTTAGAGGCTGTGGAACAGTTTAACTACAGATATATTAAGGAATTTGCCTCAGGAATGTAAACAGATCCAGAAGGTTTTGTGTGCCAAGGCAATTAATTTTAAGAGTTCCCTTGCATGCACACACATGAGTATGCACACGTACCTGCTACACCCTTCTGCCTGTACCACACATAAATATACAACAAAAGCAACATTTCTCAGGCACTAATAATAGTAAAATGCTCTTGCCACAGAGATAAAAACTTCATAGTTATTTGGGGTGAAGTGGGAGGTCATTCACTGGTCACACA
Organism: Malurus melanocephalus; assembly: GCF_030028575.1. NCBI lineage: Eukaryota > Metazoa > Chordata > Aves > Passeriformes > Maluridae > Malurus > Malurus melanocephalus. The sequence goes on from NW_026623617.1 coordinate 11,760, forward strand.
GGAGTTGTCCATTCATGATACAGTATTAAAGGATGACTTGGGCTTAGCTGCAGTGCATGGAGAGTGTACAGAAAATACATCTTGGAGGAGGTGAATGTGGTTAAATAAATTTACTGGAACAAAGAGCAGCTTGACCTCGGGAAAGAAAAATAAAATTTAATCTTGTCAGGCATTCATTGGAGCCTTGGGTCATCTTAATCCTTCAGTGGAAATTGTTTACTCCCTGTGTTTTTGTGCAGCTCTCAGACACACAAATTAAATGCTTTTACATGCCCTGTCAGTCAATTCTAGTTTTAATCTCTGCCATACCCTCCCTTCAGGCATGAACTGCATCGAGGATACACTCAAAACACATAAAATTTTTTGTGATTTTTGACATAAAAGGATCAAGACATATAAAACGGGACTCCAGCATGGATGTTCAATAATCCTCAATCAGCACCCAATTAATCAGTGTACTGATCAGCTCCTGCACATGCACTCACGTGTCCAGGCAATCACGTACCTATTCCTCATGTTCACTCTGTTTTGAAACTGTGTTGGTCTCCAGCTCAATCCCTGAGGGTCCTGTTCCATTTTTTGTGACAACCAGACCATCATCCTGGAAAGATCAAGACTCTCTCAAAATCACAGTGTGGCCACTCCTTTTAAAAAGGGATCTCAACACTCACTACAACTCTCTGAAAGTGCGATGGGGGTCAGATTCTTCTCACAGTAACAAGGGAYRGGATGASAGGAAATGGCCTCAAGTTGTGAYAGGGGAGGTTTAGATTGGATTTTRGGAAGAATTTCTTCACCACARGGATTGTCAAGCATTGGAACAGACTKCCCAGGGAAGTGATGGAGGGATTTAAAGGATTTGGAGATGTGAATTTGGGGACAYGGTTTAGTAACAACTTGGCAGTGCTGGGTTCRTGGTTAGACTCAATGATCTTAGAGGTCTTTTCTGACCTAAATCATTCTATCATTTTATGATCCTAAACACAATTTTTCATCAGTCTAAGTGTCTGGAATATGAGAGTGTTTTAAATGTATTTAGATCAAGGATTCAACTTTCACAATATTTTCTCTAGAGAGAATATTTTCTCTTTTTAATAGAGGCTTCTCTATTGAAATAAAGAGTAAAAATATTTGCAGTTTATGCCAACCTTTAATTTTAATATGGCTATTTGGATTCTTGTCATGCTTAACTTTTATTGTTTTGTTTTGTTTGTTTGTTTTTTTTGGAGGGGATGGGTTGTGAGTTTTTTGATGGGTTTTTGTTTTGGGGGGTTTTTTAGCTTGGGTTTTTTTTGGCCAGTGGACTCGAGAACTCGGTGTTTAATATATTTTAAATGAAGCAAACTAGTTATTAAAAKAAAATGTACTTAAACAATTAATTCTATTGTCAAAAAATTCTGCTAACAATTGTTTGGAGATTGTTCCTAAAACATCACATATCACAAATGACCAAACTGCCATTCTTTCTTGTTCAAATTTGTCCACATCAATAAATAGTGTTAAGCAAGCTCTTCTTTACAACTTCAGATAATATATAGGTATGTCTTCATCTGATTTCCCCAAGTAAAAACTTACTATTTTTTCTCTTTTTTGACTTTTATTGAGTTTATAAGCTACTATTTGGTGATTTTTTAATACAGGCAGCATCAAACAAAACCCTCATGTGAAGCATCCATGAAAATACCATTGAGTGAGAGTGGGAGGAKAAAGGAATTCTGTGCTCCCTGCAAAAAAAGAGGGACATAAAAATACTTCTGAAGGACTCTGAGCAGCCTAATTCTGCTAAATATGACCGTGGAGGAGGTTTCTGTACCAGACCCTGGCAAGAGGGACCGCCCCAATCCCTTGGCAGCCCTTCCCACGCAGGTCCCATGGGACACCTGTCCCTGTGTGACACCTGAGGTGGCACTGGGAGGAACATGGGAGCTGATCCTGCAACACCAGCACCTCCACAGCATCCAGATGGAGACATTMCCCCTGTCCAGGACACAGAAATCAYCTTCTGCTTCCTGAGTGYSGGGCACTATCGAACCCACGAGGGCAACTCAAACAGGTTGTGAGTTTTTGAGAGTGAAGTTAAGCTTTATGGAGGACACAAAAGCCCTACACACCTCCCTGCTGCACTAAGAAAAGACAGTCACACTGCTGGCAGCCTCATTCACAACCCTCAGATTGTTTTTTCTTGGCAGCAGCAAYGCAGGCACAAACATATTAGTGTAATCACTGGGGCTTTCCTTTATTTGTCATATTTCAGGAAAGAGATGCWTTGCTGTTTTACAAGATGCTTTGAACTTATGACTAATTGAATCCTGATTTTTAATTAGTTCTGAGGTCTTGCCTAGCAGCCACAKCCCCATGGTTTTCCCAGTATTTTCCCCTTTGGCTGCATGTTCTTCCCCCTGGATGCAGGGGGACCCGGGGCTCCACTCTCTTCTCACCGTGGGGGATGCTTGGACTTTTTAAACCAGGGCAGGCAAAAGCTTTCCACAAACCTCTAAAAAGATCTTATAAGTTAGGTGTGAGGTCTCACTATGACATCTGCGCTCATAAAAGGAGAGGATCCTGTGGTTCATAGAAGCAATTTCAAGGATGGGATTGCCCAATTTAGTCCACCTAAATGTGTGATATCTGATGCAAACTGATCTTGTACTCTCCCTCCATACCAGTGGAGAAAATAAACACATGGGAGGACAATCCACCCCTTCTTAGACATTTCCTCTGAGGATCAGATGGATGATCTTGTACAGGGCTGCTGCATTACCTACAAACGACTGCTGTGCCTTTTAGTGGAGAAGAATTCCACTTTTAATTTGAACTGGGGACAAAACAAGAGACAATGTCCAGCCACTCTGGATTTTCCCAACTCTGCATTGGAACTCAGCTGTGTCAGCAGCAAATGGGAAAAACATCTGACTGTGTGTCAATTGTCAACAGCACAATTCCCCCACTGCCTCTGCCATGGGAAGGGCTAAGCCTTTACATGAAATTTTACTGTGTCTGTTTACGGCTGTTTTTCATTGAGTGGACTCACCTGACCAGAGGGCTGTCACATCATTTTACKCTTAATGCTGTTTTAATGAGAGGGTTTATAGTAACCTACAGTAAAAGCATGTCTTTGAGATTGTGCAGCCACAGTTTAGGGTGGCTACGGGTATTTTTTGAAGATTAAAAGTCCTTTCCAGTTATTGGTTATAATCATGAGGGGAAAGAATAGTCCAAGAACCAAGAGAAACGTCAAAATCATTTTGTTGAATCTCAAGACACCTAGAGGTTCTGGCATTTCATTCTTTTCATGTTATATCTGTTCCATTTCAGCTTCAGCTCRGAAGCAGCTCAGAGTCATTTGAAATCCAAACCCCATCTGGACCCACCCTGGGGGCACCTCCTTGCTTCTCTCATGGKGGGGTTTGGCTGCACAGCAGACACCCAGAAATCACTTTCACTGAGACCTGCCTGACAAGTGTCCTTGGTGTCTCCACAGCTCATCCTTGTACTTTCTTTACTCTGATTTCCTAAAAAAAAAAAAAAAAAAAAAAAAAAAAAAAGACATGAGTCATCACCTCAGAGTTTCTCTCTCCTTTGGCTTGCTTTGACTGGATGCCAGCCTGAAATTAATCATTTCCAAGCTTCCTTTGCTCTTTAATCAGAAGCCCACTGATTACTGTGATCTCGTCTTTGTCCCTGTTTCCTTCAGAGAGGATTTTAATTAGTAGTCTACAGTGTATTCCCTTGTACAAGTGCTCCAATTATGTTTAATCACTACCACTGTACAATAATTAATTAATGTTAAACCAGAGAGAGCCTGACACTGTGATTCATTGGTTTGGTAGTCTTGGGTCCGTTATTTGGCTGCTTTATCTTTTATAGTCCGTGGAGCAAATCCTTTAGGGAATCTGTTTCAGTGTGCCAGGACTTTCAGATTCTGTCCCAGTGTTACCAATGTGTAGTTTAATATCCAAGATCTCCATTTACCAGCACCCCAAGTCTGTTGTGAAGGTTTTCAGTGGCTGCTGAAACCAAATGTGCTCATCTGGGGTAGAAGGAGATATTATGTGATGGGGTGGAGCTGGAGGAGAGGTGAGTTTTGCCAGACAACACCATCAATTCACSCAGGAGAAAATCTGGAACATCACAGACTGTGCAAGCATCCATCCTGCTGAGGAGCAAAGCTTCACCTGGCCAGGGCACAGCAAACCACAGCAAACACCCCCAAATACAGCCAGAGACACCACCCCAGCTCAGCTCTAATGAAAGGCACTTCTTTCACTGCTCCTGGGCTTWAAATGAACCTGTCACACAACTGGAGGCAAAGCAAAGGACTTTGGTTATTAATGCCTGCTTGACAACAAGATGCAGTTTTTTGCACAAAAAGTGAATTTCTTTCTGTCAGSAAACTAATCAGTGCATGGAAACTCGTGATGCAAAAGATGAAGTTTTTCAACATTGTGTCTGAAATTTTTTGTCATCCTGTTTTGAGAAGTGATGTGTCAGAGGACAATTTTGTACTCTGAAAGGGGGAAAACATTTCCAAAGTCCCCAAAGTTCACTTTCTCCCTGATATTTGATATGATGCAATTTTACCTTACCATGAACACTCAGCAGGAAGGTAGAACAAAATAATGGGCTGTAGACACTTCCCAGAGAAAAATAACGTGTGCAGCAGGGTTTTTTCTCCTTTCATTAAACAAAATTTAAATCACATTTTGCCAGCAAAAATAATTTCAAACCTGAAGGGAGGAATAAGACAAAAATAAGCATCTCAGATTCCTTGTGGCCTGGCTAAAACAATATTCTGTTCTTAATCTTCATTATAGACAGTATGAGGAGCAAAATCCAAAAGAAATAGAATTACATATTGATGGTTCATGTAATAAATAGAGTTGAGTGAGCACTTCCAAGCCTTTTCTCCTGCACAGGTTTTGGTCTTCTGGACAGTGCTGGGCTGCTGTGGTCCTTGCTCCAGTTATGTTCTGAAGATTGAGCTAACTTCAAACATTTATATCTTAAAAAAAATATTAAAGAAAAGAACTCATCATGTCCTGTTGACACATCATTTAGTGGCTGCTTGAGCCTCGAAATTTCTGCTTCTGGAATGGAGAGAAATTGCCTGGAGTCGGCTGCTGCTTGGGGCTATTCTTGTTTATTTTAATGAAGATACAACTGATCCTCCAAACAAAAGCAAATGCCAGCCCAATCCCTTGCTGAGGCACTCCCTCACCCAGCAGCCTCWGTGCAGGAGGAAATCAATTTCTGAGAGCCCCTGAGCATCACCTCAGCCTGGGGGTGATCCTGGATCCACAGCCCACAGCAAATCAGCACTGCAAACTCATCACCAATTCACAGAGTGTTCAGTGTGTTAGCTCAGAGCCACACCCAGCCTGCAAACCCCTGACTTTGGGCAAGGGAAGGGTTGAAGTGCAGGATAAAACACCTAAACTGGGACCAGTCCAGTCAAAGCTTGCATCCAAGCACATCAGGAAGCATCACCACAATCCCCACATTTCCACCTTCGGCAGACCTAAAATACAAAGATTTCCTGGCATCACTATGTTGATCAGGAGTGGGAAAGAATCATAATGTGAACTAAAGTAGAAATATCACAAAACTCTCCACAGAGAGGCAACACATACATGGAAAAGGAGCCTATTTTCACATATTTTTACAGCTGATGCAATCTAAGAAGAGATTTGATCAAATGTTTTTGTCAACATGAGCTGAGTCATCACTGGGTAAATGAACTGAGTCCATGTGTGCTGCCTATTGCCCCTGCCTTTCTCTTGGAATCACCAAGTATCTCAAAAACACGAGCCTTAGAGTTGCAGCTGTATGTCCTCATAGTCACATGGCTTTTTAGGTTGAAMGTTGTTATTATTTGGTGCAACTGTGCTGTAAGGAAATATTATTGTACTCCCATAGTTCAGTGATTAAAACAATATCCATCAGTCAATAAATGTGCYGTGGGTACTTGTATTTTACCCCAGGGTCTGAAACCTCTGTTCCTTGTYTGAAAACTGAGTCTGACATTTGTTTCATTCTTCTTCTTATGATTGGTTCTACATGGCAAACATGTTTATTACTCATKTATGCCMTCTTTAAGCACTGAGGGCTGTRGGAAGGTGGGTGATTGAGAACTGCACAGATTCAACCTGCCAGCAGCAGCCAGTCCCATCCACTCAGCTCTGCTTTGGAGATTGTTGGGCTCCACCACCTTCATTGCACCATCACCTAAATCCACACAGCTGGACAAGTCTGAACAGCCCCGTTAATTGTGTCACATTGCTCTTTACCACATTGCTCTTTATTTCTTCACTCAAATGAGTTTTGTTAGCTCAGACCTCAAGATCCTGCTTTCAGCAGCACTGCTGAAATCATCTGTGGAAGAGCTGAAGTGAACTGCCAGGTCCAATCTTCAGATATCCTCAGGCTGTTCATAAATGCACTGTTGTAGGACAGAAACAACATAATCCTGACAAGAAGATCTGGCCCCCAAATTTATCTGTATTTTSTATTATATTTGGTTTAATAATGCCATAAAAATTGCTCTCTGGAATCCTAGAATTGAAAATTAAGCATTTTGCTATTTAAGAAGACAAAACCACTGAAAATTTTTAATCAAAGACATGTGAAGAGGGAGGGGAAAAAAGAGAAGSTTTTATGGAACCTTTCAACTGGAAAAAATGCAGTTAGCTCTACTAATAATAATAACTGGACACACATGTGATCCYTTTTCAGGAAGTACCACTGAGGGAAGAACAGAACAAGACAGCAGGAGCGCAACCAGAGCTCCCCTCCCTCAGGGGGCAGATTTGTGTGTGGTGGCAGGTTTGAAATGCCCCAGCAGGGTTTGCCACCACTCAGAGCTGCCTCCTCCTTACCACACAAACATCAAAACATTGCCACTCTTAGTGACAGTTTGGCAAAGAGGAGCCTGGTGGAGAATGAAAGATTGAATTTTCCTGTTTTCTCACAAGCTACTCAGCAGCCTCCTGGCAGCCCTGATTGAGCTTTCCACCAAGGGAGGGGGTTCTGCCCCTCTGCTCTGCTCTGCTCTGCTCTGCTCTGCTCTGCTCTGCTGAGACCCCACTTGCAGAGCTGCATCCAGAGCTGAGAGAGCACTGACTTTTTGGAATGAGTCCGGAGGATGGAATCAAGATGATTACAGGGATGAAGCAACTCTTCTGTATAGAAAGGCTGGAAAAATTTGGATTTTTCATCTTGAAAAAGGAGAGGACTTTGGGGTGACCTAATTGTGGCCTTCCAGTACCTGAAGGGAACCCACAAGGAAGGTGGAGAGGGATTATTTTACAGTGGTGTGGAGTGACAGAACAAGGAGGAATGGCTTCAAACTGGAAGAGAGTAGGTTTAGACTAGACATTAGGAAGAAATTCTTCACTGCCAGGGTGGTGAGACACTGGAACAGGTTGCCCAGAGAAGCTGTGGATGCTCCATCCGTGGAACTGTTCGAGGCCAGGTTGGATGAGACTCTGAGCAAGTAGGTCTAGTGGAAGGGGTTGGAACTGGATGAATTTTAGGGTCTCATTCTGTGATTCTGTGCTGGAGTATGGGACACTGCAAGGGGGAAGCCCATAATCAGCCCAAGATGTGAGGTTTGATCATTTTTAGAGAGGATGGGAAAAATATGAGGACCACCAACACACGAATGCTTTTATGGCCCAAAACATCTGCTGACAGAACTCCGTGTGCACAGCCCTGCTTTTACAATGTGTTTTTTGCAGGAACACAGGCATTTTCCAGCAGAACACGGCTGCCTTCTGGACTGGGAGTCACTGTGGTTCTTGAGGAGCCTTTGGCAGGATTTTTCCCTCCTCTTGTGGAGAAATTATGGTAAAAATGCATTAGTAAGGGAGGCCTAGAGGCACTTTGCTTATAAATGGAAGCTTTTTTCCCAGACTTAACAGGATCTGCTTTTCTCCTGTGCACATGCATTTATATACACTATATACACTTAGGAAATGTGATCACAATACACATTCAAGATAAGAAACAGAGCCAGTGATATCCAAATGATCAGCTTTGCCTGGTTAATAAGTGCCTACAGTGGCAAACATCAAAGTCCAATGGAAAGGACTGTTATATTTGAAAAACTTGGAAGCTATCATTATGTACAGGATGAGAACAATAAGGTGCTGAAAACAACTGTCGCACTTTCTGCTTCAGCTGCCCAAGTAAAATCAGGCAGCTCATGTGCTGGGTGATCAGACACAGGAAATACCCAGGTATTTCCACCCAACTGCACGGGAAACAGTGATGGGTCAAGCTGGGACCACTTCTGKTTTTTCACACTGACATTTTGGCTCTAAAGTCTTCTTTCCAATAACTGGGGATGCTGCTAAATTTCAGGGCATTGGGCTTCAAGTTTCCATGTTGTTTCAGTGCTTTGCGTCTGAGTCTGAACCTCAAGGTTTGAATCTTAAGGTTTTGGGTTTGCTTTTCTTAGTTTAGGTTTGCTCTGAGTTTCTTGTAGAAATATTCAACCAAAATTATACTCAAATATTTCAAAAAAGGGAGGAAGGAAGGACGGAAAGAAGGGGACCAGCAATATAGAACAGGGAAAGATGGGACTGCCCCACAGAAAGGGACGAGATCATAAAAAATATCCAAAATAAGAAAAGTGACTACAGTGTAGTGAAAGACCTGATACGAGAAGGCTGAGAAAAAAACATGGAGACAGAGCAAGAGTAGATTCTCCATCCTCCAGCTCTGCCAAAGCAACAGGGAAGATGAAGTTCATGAAGAATTGAAATGACCTGTCCTATTTCTTTTTAAAAAATCAATATCCAGTTGCAACATTCCCCTTAAGCAAAGATTGCATTAACATTAGGAAATAAAGTTAACTAACCTACTTAAATTGGGAGGCAAAAAATTGTGTGTCCAGTGCCTACAGCGAAAAGAAGAACATGGGAATAATAAAACCTTTGTTGTCTGCCCCAGCATGAACATGTAAGAGGATCTTGAGAAAACCCTCTGCAAAAAAAACCCACAAAAAACCATAACCAAAAACTTTCAGTATCTCACAGGACTATGAGGCTGTATAGATGCTTCAGTTACTACCATGTTAAATTCCATAGGATGGCTTAAACATTCTTTTTTGCTCTATACATCTTTTTTTTCCAAGGGTGCTTGAATGCTGCCTGACCCTATGGCCTTCACATCAGAGCAGCTGTACGATTCTGATTTCTGTCAGAGGATTGCTTTGGTGAGGCCTGTGGTCTCCTGGCATCCCTGGAGATCTAAAAAGCTGAGGTGAACTCACAGAAACCCTCAGAGGATACCTTTATTGCAGCCCTGACCCCAAAACCCTTACCAGCATTACAAATGCTGCTTATCCAGCAGGAATGGAAGCTGCTGCAGYACAGAGATCTCCAACACTGCTGGAGCCTCTCTTGTCGGACCTGTGGGGGTTCTGACAGTGCCCATGGGCTTGAGGAACTTCACCAGCGCTCTTTTCCCTGGTTGTAGGGGGTCTAGAAGGCAGCCCTATTGGCCAGGCCAGAAGGCACACAGAGACAAAATGACCTCTTTGGATCTTCTGCAGGTGTCCTTCAGCCTGTCCATCTGTCCAGCAAACCCTGCTTTGCTCCCCTGACACTGCTCCAGCCTGACCCGATTGCAGCTGCTTTGTGCTGGAAATGCAAACCCCACACATTGTGGGGTGTGCTGGGTTACATGTRGGGACATCCCAAGCCAGATTCCTGCATCCAGACCTGGCACTAAGACACCAGTGGTGTAAAGGAACATTTCAGATGCCCTCTGCACAGGATTTTGCCTTTCCTTCCTCAAAAGCCTGCTTGGGAGAGCTGCCTCCCCCTTCCCACTCCCCGGAGAGCAGGGCCCAGCCCTTCCTTTGAAAGGCATCKCTGSTGATGAGATTTCCAGCTGCAAGTGRGATTCAATCCCTTTGTTTAGGAACAGAAATGGAACATGCTTCATTGCACCTCATGAATTCTTCCCATATAAGCATCTTCAGTTTCATGTTTSTGTGGCTGGACATGTGTGCCTGTCACCACGGCAAGGGACAGAGGAATCTGCACCAAAGTGGAAGTGTGGTTCTCCCTTTTATCCTTATCTCATTGTTAAACAAATGAGCTGCCTTAAAAGCACAGCAACATTTATTTGTGCCTCCAAGAGAGGTTGTTTTCACCCCATTCCAGCTTGCACTTTAAGTAGCAACTTTCCTTTYACAGGCTCTGTTAATTAAGGGAAATGATCTTAATTTCAGTTAGTAAAATTGTTTTTGYGTGTATGTGGGTGTGTGAAAATAATACAGTATCTTATTTCAAACCTCGTGGGGTTTCAGCAATTATGCCTTTAACAGAAWATCTCAAAAGTCAACAGCCTTATAATGCCTAACTCCTGGGAACCAGGGTAAGGGGAAATTAAACATCCATCTTYGAGTTTAATGGTGTAAAAATATGCGTGTAGGTAACTGCTTTAATGTGCACAATTCCCTCCCGCTGAAAGGCTCACCTGGGCCAGGCAAGGCTCAGCCAGATCCCAGCCTGGATCAGCCTGMAGGGAACATTGCACATGGGGAGGAGAGGGGGCTGTGCCCGGGCAGACATTTCCAGGTGCAAAGCAGCACGTCCCAGGTGAGGAAAGCCTCACCCACTTCTGAATATGCTTTTCCTCTTGGCTGTTCCCTAATCATCCCACCCTTCCTCAGCTCCCAGTCCTGTATTTTTTTTTTCTTTTTTAAAACTTTTTCTCCTGATCAAGGATATGCAAACGCTGCTCTGAGTCACTGCTGCTGCTGCAGGAGTTTCAGCTCATCAGCAGGAGCAGCTCTGGGTGAGTGTGTGCATTTCTGCTTTACGTGATTGCCTGCACGTCCCTTGGCAGGCACCRAGAATGTCTCCCAAACCACGGCTCATGTCTAATCACTTCCACTCCAGACTCTTGAGGCTGAGTTTGGGACAATATAATAACCAGTTTCTTGCAGGCAGCTGGGCAGTGGTCCAGCCTAAAAAGTTCAGTCAATCTGCTGGCTGACATCTAACTCATCTGAAGTTCAGGTCCACAAATAATCTTCTACAGTCTCTTGGAATAAGTAAGATTCTGAGAGACCTGGTCTTCTTGGGATTTTCTGCACTTGGCTTTGTAGGAGATCCTGTCCCAAAATTTGGAGGGAGTCAGGGTTTGTWAGGTGTTAGGAAAGGGGATCTGCCCATTTCTGGAGATGGAGAGCTTATAAACCAGACCACCATCCTCGGAAATTCATGATTTATTGGCAACAGAGAGAGCTTTGCTTTCAGGTTGGCAGAGATTTAAAATTCCTCCAGTCCTGAAATGTTCTAAGATGTTCACACACAGTCCAGTATAAAGGGATCTGGTCCCAATTAAGGCCAGTCTTAGTGCAGATGGTAAATAGTGTGGGGAAATTACAGCAAACAGACCTTTAAATGAGAGCCACTAAAGTGAAACAGCAGCATGTGGACAACGGAGACATTGAGACAAAGACTGCCCTACACCCCTGTCCTTACCCAGAACTTGTCCACCTGTCCTTCCTTCCTTCCTTCCTTCCTTCCTTCCTTCCTTCCTTCCTTCCTTCCTTCCTTCCTTCCTTCCTTCCTTCCTTCCTTCCTTCCTTCCTTCC
>NW_026623617.1:23431-59612 GCF_030028575.1 Malurus melanocephalus
ATTGCCTTCTGAAAGATTTTATTTGAGAAGATAAGCTAGGGTTGGGAGCAGTGATGCCCTTTCCCATTTCCAATCTCAGGCACCTGAAGCAGAGGGGTGGGTCAGGTGTGACAGGGTGCGTGTCGTGACATCATCTGTGACTTTCAGAGCCACCCATCACTGAGTGTTTCTAAGAAGAGGGTGTGAGGTATGACAGACAGCTCCTCGGACAGCTCAGCAGTTTTTTACAGCACATGCAATGACTCTTCCTCACATTATTCACTGTGTCAAGTGTTACTCTGTTGCACACTATCGTATGCTCTAGAGTGCACTTTTCTAGCAGCCTTGAAAAAGAAACTTATTAAGTCTTTGTGAGTCCTTAGAGCAACATCTTATCATATAAATAACAATATAGGTAATTTTAAAATGTTTCTATTCAAATACGGTTTAGTATTAAAGGTTTTTGTCTTTGTTTTTTTGGCTTGTTTATCTATTTTCTTGGTTTCCTCATTTAAAAATTATTGCTCACTTAGGAGCAGACTTTGTGACCTTTGTCTGAACCAGGAGAAACAGTCAGACCCTAATTTGGCTCTGTCGTTAGCAAAGGGACAGAGGAGGAAAGATTGGGAGAGTATTTTTCATTTTATTTGGGCCACATCCTGCAGCAGTGTGCAATACCTGTTTACAGGCAGAATTGGCCACTTTGCTGGCACATTTGAGTCCTGTGAATCAGAGCAGACTCCTTTCACAGCTGTTGACCAGTGTTCCTCTCTGAAAGAGGCAAGAAGGTACAGGAACTGGGAATTCCTCTTGGGATAAACATGAGGATAAGCAAAGTGTGATGAAACTCAATGGGAGTTGTCTGTAACTCACCAAGTAGCCCAACACACAACAAAAAGGCCTGGGCTAGAGCAACAGAAGGTTGGAAAGGGGCCTTGCTCCAATTTCTTCTCCTAAATATGGGCCAACAGACCCCTGAGTAACTCGTGGGTTTGCTGTTGGTACCCAGACAGGGATGGTGCAGGTGCAGTCTGGCAGTGTAGGGGGACAGTGGGCTGGCAGAGAAATCAACTAATTCACTAGTCATCTCCATCAAAAGGAGATGAAATAAGTCTAAAAGCTCAGGAAAACGTTCTTGTAAACTAGTTTTCCTAGTCTGTTTTTGGTCCTTTGCACTGAGTAGGAGCTGGCTATCTGTGGAAGTCATTTTGTTAAAAGAATTGCTAGACAGAACAGTCAGGGAGGTTTCTTTTATAAGATTTTTAAAGCAYTCCTTAATGGCTGAAGTTGGAATGAAAGAGAACTTGGTCTAGGTTATAAACAGATTTTAATGGAAGAAGAACCAGTTTTGGGCCATGTCAGCACCCAGAGATGTGGGTTTGTGCAGGCACCCCACACGGGCAGCCCTGGTTTGCTGCTCTGGCACAGATGTCTGTTGTTGAACAGATGTTGTCTTGTAAGCTCCCCTAAGCAGCTCCATTTTCCAATCAGAATTGTAACTGGAATTATGTACAGGAGATAATTGCAGCATTTATAAAAGGGGAGACCAAAAAACTGGCCTTGCAGCTCAGCGAATTGAGGTCACCCASCAAGCTGCTGCCCTCCCCTCCTGCTTGTTTCCAAAAGCCAGATGATTTTATTGCAGTCAGCTGCTGAATAGAGACTGTTGGCATTACAGCCCAGGAAACACATCTAGGATACTCTTGTCACTAACTTATTTCTTGGCCAGAGAACAAACCAATGCTCGCTGTATCGTCAAACAGGTAACGGTCTCTTGTGTAACTAGATCAAATTATTATAACAGTGATTATAATAATTTATAGTTATTTGTCCCTCGAACCAGCTCCCTCATCATGTTTTTCACTGTCTGCTCTGTGASTGTCTTGTTGAGATCATGAGCATTTTGGGGCAGGGATTGTCTGTGTCATATGCAGGGCTGGTCGCCCTCCCCATRCCTAATGAGAGAGGTGTTGGTAATTACATTGAATCACTGAAATCAGCTGATGATAACAGCAGAAAAAAATGTGGCATCTGGATCAGGATATAATAACTGCAAGAAATCACAGTATTATTTTCATTGTGAAGAACCACAATATTCTGTTCCCTGCCTTTGCCTTCAAGACCTGTGCAAATCCACCTGGACTGGATTGTCTGTGCAGCTGCCTAACGAGACACTGGCAATTAGTTTAGGCCTCACTTTGTTAGATGCAATGACTCTGCTACTCAGCAGGTGTAAATCAGTACAAAATAGCTGGTGAAAATCTCACCCATAGATTAAAAAGATCTATATGTGAGGCCAAGGAATGATCTTCAGATATAGCACTGCCTGAATTTAAAAAAATGTGGTTTGGATTAAATCTTCAGTCTGCAATGCTAATATAATTAAAATGTCAGAAAAAAAAAGAAAGCATCAACCATGTTAAACATCTATGTGGCAGAAAAAACAGAACTTTTTAATAGGCAACATGTATCTGTGAGCCAAGCAAAAAGCCTTAAGAGGCTCTCCAGAGAATTTTTCTTCAAAAACTTAAAAGTTTCTCCATAGGTCCCTTTTTCTTCCATGTTCTAGTCATAATAAGGAGATTGGTATTAAAAAATAATCTCAGAACATGGCAGATAGATGAAATATTCCACTGTAGACAAGCTTGTGGTTTGAGTAAGGTCCACTGTTTTTGTAGAGTTCAGCTCTTTGTGCCTGTTGGTGCAGAGATTTGATTGCAAAATGTCTGCAGATGCAGAATTGTGTACATGAAATCCAATTAAGATCTCAATGGGGCACTGTAGACCCCTGGATAATGGGCCATGAAACTAAAATGTGCAAATGGGGACTTTGCTTCAGTCTCAGCTCTCCAAAGACCCTGCAGTGCCAGAAATTACAACCACTGGAAGTTCACTGCAATGACCAGCTCAGATCCTGTCAGTGCAGAGTGACAGCAGCGCTTCTCCCTCAAGAAAGAGATTTTGTTGTTGCAGTCTACACAGTGCAAAGTCTGCAAAGCACACGTGGATACATTTATGTGCATTAAATTACATGCCTATACAATATGCACACGTGCACACACAGAATATACATGGATATACTTACCACTGAAAGGAACTAATATGAATATTTTGAAAAATAATGTCTTCATCATCTTCACTCGTTTTAAATTTCTCTTAACTGTAATTTTAACTTAAATAATTTTCACACTTTTGAATTCCTAAGCAGTCAGACCAATGAGGTTAAACCAGATTAATTTTCCTGCCCATTTAATACAACCTTTTAGAGGACAATTCTGGTTAAAGGATAAGTGGTATCCCAAAATACTGGGAGCCACTGGGATGGTGGCTGAATTGTGAAAACCCAGCACTCCCAGGAGAGGGAGGCTGACAGGTGAACAAAGGTCTGTCATACAGGTCTCTGCAGCTTTTTTCATGTCCTTTGAGTGTTTGGATTGATGCTGTGAAACTCCCATTGTGTGACAGGTGTAAGGGACAAACATTCTTAAAAACCTTGTGAAATCTTCTAAGATCCACCAGTCATATGAGAGATGTTCTTCTAGGATCAGAGTGAGCTGGGAGCTGGAATTTCACCCATTCCTGTTCCTGTCATTATGGACAGCAAGTGGTTAAAGCAGTCAAACAGAGTCAAAAATAAGAAGCAACAGAAATCACAATAAAACCAGTCATAAAAGAAGGCTGTGTTTGGGATGTGCAGCARTTTTAGAGCCACTGGGTATTTTGTTTTTTTGTTGATTCCAGCAGTTTCAGAGGTGTAGGGTTTCTCCTTGGTCAGCACAAGTTACGTCCCAGCTTGACAGAGGAGCCAAAGCAAGAGCCCAGCCCGTGCACATCCCTGCCCCGAGCTGGTGCTGGGACAGGCTGGCTGACCCTGGCAGGGCTCATTTCCTTCCCYTTCAATGTCCTGGAAACAAACTGGCTTTAGGGAATGGAGAAGAGATGTGAGACCATCTGCTGGAAACACAAAAGAAACCATCCCTGCCCGTGCACCTGGTTTAATATCTTGTAGAGATCATAGCCAACTTCTATCCCCTGCACTGGGGAGGCTGTTGAGGTGGCATTGAACCCCCACTCTGTCCTTCAWTGCCATCCCCTCCCCAGAAGGGGCACAAGGTGTTGTGTTCAAATGCCTTGAGGTGTTCAAGGCTCTGTGAACTGGCTCTGTAAGGTGAGGGGCACAACAGCAAGTGACAAACAAGAAATCAAAGAGGAATCAATCTCAGGCTGGCCATCCATRGTCAACAGAAAACTGGCTTCATCTGGCAGCTTAAAAATATGTCAAAGCTTCCTTTTGCAAGACTGAAGAGGCCTGGAAATTATGGCCAGGAGATTTGTTGCCCTTCACAAGAAGTCACAATAAAAGCAGCCGGAGCAGCTGAGGAGCTTGAGAAGGGCAGAGGAAACACTTATATATTTGCTTTCTGGATTTTGACTGCCAGGTCTCTCAGGAGAGGTTGGATTCTTCACAAAAATGCTTAATGGGAAGAAACTCCCTAGGAAGGGATTGTTCTGTTTTGTTTTGAACTTAAAGGCCTCCAGTTGACTTGGGACACTGCCACCAGCCATGTGAGGAAAGCTTGAAGCTGCTACTCRGGGTGGGGTAAAGYCCTACTGTGGGTGTACAAAAGGCCTTCAGAGGCACAACTTTCCCTGGGACACAACCTTCTTGCCACAATRTATTTTGTGGTTGAATATAAACAGCATGGTTTGGTGCTTTTAATGACAAAATTCTACGGAGGTTTCTCTTTTCCCTCCCATCCCCCTGTGACTTTTACTCCAGGTTTTCCCTGGAAGAAATTTTTTTATGGGTCTTGCGTGCCTGCTATCACTCCCCACCCCCCATGACTTTTTTAAAGCAAAATGCATAAACAATCCAAGAAGCAAATGCAAAACTAGTTTGTCTGCTCAGGGACAGGAAACCTCCTTASTGGCTGAGCATCTTGCTCTCTCTAACACTCTCTGTTTCTCCCTGAATCGTTCATTTTAGGCAGTACATCCTTGAGGGGAGGGCAGGGGCTGTTTTATTGCCATTCTCTGTTTCCCTTGGTCTCAGCTTTAACGCCTCCTCCATGAGTTTGCCCTCCCCACCAGGACTGGGCAGGGATGCTCAGTGRTGCTGCTGCACACCCTGACACTGGGTCATGGGGTAAAACGTGGACTTGCACATGTTCAGCTTGGTGCTGAGGGCTCCTGGCTGGCACAGGAGGGGCTCAGCAGGGTTGGTGTAGGAGCAGTGAGCTGTGATGATCAGAGCTGCAGCCCACAGGTCTGACAGTAATTTCACGGAAATTTGAGGCTCCCAGCTCTCAGAGTTATCTGGTGGTTATTTTGTGCTTATCTCATTGGATTTAACACTCATTTTCTGTCTAAGCTCCCTTTTGGGGAGCGAAGTGATGTTTTGGAACATTGCTGATAGCCTGCTCTTGCCTCAGTTTCTTTAAGTATATGATGGGGATTACAACATTTTCTGCCTTGCAAGTTTATTGTGATTATGGATATGTTTGAGATGCCCAGTTTAAAATKAGGTAAAAAGAATTTTCTACATGTYTRTAATAAATCACCAGTCCCCTGGTTATTYTGGTGGTTTTCTAAAAGATGYTTCTGATCAAAACCCTACACCCTGRGCAGCGTTTGTATGAGTCTGTGGATGAATTTTGTAGGAAGTGCAGTAAAACCAAGAAGGCAGTGTCATAACTACTAAAACCTTGCTTTAAAGACTAGTTTCTTTAAAGATATMCTCATTAAAGATCAAATTTGTGACAATGTGAGAGATTGCAATATGCAAATTGCAAAATCTCCCCTCTCTGAGGAAGGAATACATTTAACCCAGAAATAAAAAATAAATACTTTTTTGTTGACTGTTTGTAACTCTCACAACTTCTAAAGATATAGCATGAGCTGCCCTTAAATTTGCCTAGCACTACAAAATGCAAACACAGAGATGGGCAGAGCCTCCCTTTTTGTGCTTAGTGAGGTGACAAYGGGAAATCATCTGCAAGATGCACCACAGCAATTCAGCTTCAGCACAGGGCTGGGAGCTTGACCTCTCCAGGTCACAGTGTACAAACTGTGCCCATGTCCTATTTAATTGATGTTCTGCTTACCACTCTGTTAAGCAGCAGATTTGGAAAGTCTCCARCTGGTGTGGATGAAAGAACAGCATCTATTTGCCCCTATTCATTCCTCCACTGCTGTGCAGAAGAAGGTGGGATTTGCATCTCTTTGGGATTTTAATCATTACTCTTCAAAATGGGTACAGATCGCTTATGATTTTCTCTCTACCTGTTRGGACTGAACTGTGAACAGAGTAAAGTCGTGGTGAAGTGCTCTGCTTGTGGCCTTGGAGTCAGAAAATCACTTATTTGTCATTCAGCAACACTAATCCATTGCAGACATGCCGGTGACATATTTTTAAATAAGATGTCAATGAAAGGATTTGGTTTGCTTCATGTTCAGCACATCCTCCTTTTAAATTATAAATGTTTTCCCTCCCCTGCCCTGTCCCCAGCRTGCCCAAGAGGGATTAGTATTATATTCTTGAATGCAGAAAAAATGGGGCTTGTGAGCCAAAATAGTTGTCATTATCAGTGTTTTAGYTTTAGATAAGAAACACTGTGCTTGTAAGCAGCACATGTAAAGAAATTTATTGAGCAGAGGTGATTCACACGCAGAACCAGGCTGCTCATGGACAGCTTGTGAATGGAAGGAAAAGCTAAGTTTATTTAACATATTAGTGTGCAGATGTTATCTCTGTTTACAGACAGACAAAATGAAACTTATAAGGACTGAATTACTTGCCAAGAAAAGAGAGAAAAAGGCAATAGCAGGTCTGGGGAAAGACTTTGGATCYGCTGTCTCCAAATCATCAGCTCTACCAAGCAACAATACCTCCCTTTAATTAATAATTCTTTTTTAAGYGTTTGGAAACAGCTGAGCAACAAGCACATTACAATAAAAGATGTCTTGGCATCTTTTTGGCCATGAAGGATGTGATTTAATATTCCTTCTTTTTGGCATTGAGAAAGCCTGTACAAGGCAAAGAGCAGCTGTGCCTGGCCTTCATGAGTGATTAAAGGTGAACAATTGATTTACTATTTTTGCTACAGATCTTGTTGGCAACCATTCAAACTGTGAATTGCCTAATTGTTTTTCTCTCAGTAAATGTAGTGGTTTTAGCATGATAAATATTTTTACTCAAATATTTATCTCTCTGATGACCTCTTCTTTTGCCTTGGCTCTGTTGTGCTAAACTATCACCTCTCTGTTCAGCCTTATCTTTCACAGGGAAAATTTCAGACCCTCTTTTCACTCATGAGGAAGAAAGAGGGGGTGGAAATCCCTTGGCTGTTTTTGATATACAGAGATATTTACATCACTGAAAAAACCCAGCAGCTGGAGTATGTCACTAAGTAAATCCTTTCTGCTGATTAAAGCTGCCTCTTGGTATTTGACTTTAGTGTTTGSAGCTTCCCTGGTCAGGTCCTGTGAGTTATCAGCTGTTTGTGTCCATCTGAGTCTGGGGGTGTGCCAGGTGCCTTCAACAGGGATGCTCTGCAGACCCCCAGTGTGAAAATGCAGAAGYTCTTTCCCAGAAGGAGTTTGAGAGGATTAGGGTTGGAACCATCTTCACTGGAGTCCTTAAACCCATCCAGCTCATGGGGTTATCTAGCCTGGAGGAAAGGAAGCTCMGGGGGACCTTGTCACTCTGCAGTTCCCTGAAAAGAGGCTGTAGCCAGGTGAGGATCTTTTTGTTCTCCCAGATAACAAGTGATAGCACAAGAGGAAATGGCCTCAAGATGTACCAGGGAAGGTTTAGATTGGATATTAGGAAAAAAGTCTTCACTGAAAGAGTTGCCAAGCATTGGAACAGGCTGATCAGGGAAGTGGTAGAGTCACCATCCCTGAACATGTTTAAAAGACATGTAGAAGTCACACCTATGGATGTGGTTTAGCAGCAGATTTGGCAGTGCTGGACCAATGGTTGGGTCAATGATCTTACAGGTCTTTTCCAGTCCAAATGATTCTGTGATTTTAGGAGGTTTTACATGACTTCAGGCAGCCCTGATGCTCTTCACTTKGCTGAGATACAGGCTCTGCTTGCACTCCCATGGACAGTGTGATGGCCAGGTCCTTGTGAGGCCTCCATGTGGACTGAGGGTCTTTGTGCCCACAGTCACCCTGAAGTCACTCTATGCAGGCACAAATATTTCATATCTTACAAACTGCTGCATTAGTGTCTAATTTAGGTCTGTCTTACACACGAACACTGAACAAACTGCACATGCCCACCAGATTGTATTTGTCCCTTTGCCTTCACAGCAATGTCACCGCTGTGTAAATATTTTGAGCATTTATTCAAAGTGTTATTTGTGTGCCACATCCATATCTCTACTGAAATCACTGTCCATGAGTCYACTTTCTCTTACCCCTTTCTAAAGTCCAAATACCAACCTTCTTTCTGCCAGGACAGAAAACACAACCCCGTGTTGCCCACCTGGGTCAGCCACTCAGATTCCCAAATACGTGAAGTGTCTCCAGTGGCTCTCCCAAGCACACAGAGAAATGATACACATCCTCATGCAATGCCAWTGGACAAAGTCCAAAGGATTCCTTCTTTTCCACCATCCTCCCRTCCATGTGCTCAAAGCTCTTGCTCCAGTTAAGTTCATTGACCTTGCCCAAGTCTTTCCTGCATATCCAGCCTTATTTAGCTCACACACACCTTCTTTCTCTCACTGTCCCACCCTTTACCTMCTGACACCTGAGTCACACAGTCACTGAATCATAGAATCATGAAGACTGGGSTTCATTYAGAACCTGAAWGRTCACTGAGTCCAACTSTAAACCAGCACCACTCTCACCATTAAACCACGTCCCCAAGTGCCACATCTACACCTTTTAAATGCCTTCAGGGACAGTGAGTCAACTCCTCCTCTGGGCARGCTGTTTCAGGGTTTGACAACCCCTCTGGTGAAAAAATTGTTCCTCATATTCAATCTATACCTTCTCTGGTGCAAATTGAGGCCATTTCCTCCTGTGCTATTGCTTTCTGCTTGGGAGAAGAAGCCAACTCCCACCTCAGCATAAGYTCCTTTCAGGGAATTGTAGCAAGTGATGAGGACCCTGCTGAGCCTCCTTTTCTCCAGAATGAATAACCCCAGCTCCCTCAAGTCTTCCTCATAAGACTCACTCTCCAGGCCCTTCCCCAGCCCTGATGCCCTTCCCCAGACACGCTCCAACACCTCAATGTCTTTCTTGTAGTGAGAAGCTCAAAACTGACCACACAATTTGAGGGGTGACCTCATCAGTGTCAAGTACAGGCAGTCGATCACTGCCTTGACCCCAATACCTAGTCCTGGTCCTGTTTCTGATCCAAGACACTGCTTTAGGGCCCTTCTGGGAAGCTCCATCTTATAGGGCACTGACCAGTATGCCATTCCATGTCAGCATTGCTTTCAGGTTGCCACCAAACCTCACCCSTTTTCCTTCTTTACCAGGCCTTCTTTTCCTTGCTGAGATTTTTCACTTGGGTTTCATCCTTGGCAACTGCAGACAGCATTTCATGCTATCAACCAGCAGTGGCACAGGGGGTGAATGTCCCCTCGCTGGAGTAAATCAAGTCACTAAATCTGGCAGTTGCTGTCCAAGTGGAAAAAAACCAGGCCTGCGCACAAAATACTGCAGAGCATGGAAGTTCAGTGTGCTGTGCCGCTGTGAAAGCCGTGACCTGTGCACCTCATGTGATAGCATTGCTAACTGAGCTCTGAAAAGAGATCATTTTTCTAGMGGCCTCTTAAAGAATGTGGGTGGCAAAACAGCAACAGTAATCAGCAATGTTAATTGCAGTCACACATCAGTTTTCATTGGAGTTTTCCAACTTTCYATATAAAAGACATTGTTCCACTAGAAAGAGGAGGTCAAGTTAGCTAATCATTCACTGCATGTTTACTTTCTCCCAGGATTGTTTAGGAGGAATTGTACCTTGTGCTTTAAAGCTATTGCAAGCAAAAAGCCTGGAGAGAAATTGTTTAATTTGATTTAAATATTTTTRTAGCTGACCTGCCAGTCAAAGGGATTCAGGTAACTGGCTGGTCTTACTGTCTGGTGAACGAGACTCAATTTGCACTGATTAATGTGTGGAGTACCTCTGAGGAATCGATCTGCTTTCTTCTAAAACGTKGATGTCAGTGAAATGGTGCTACTAGATGTATTTAAAACCATCCAGTGTGTCTGTTGCTAAAAATCATGGGACTGTGAGTCAGCCATCCTGGATGACTTATGGTTCTCTYACTGATTCACTGAAAATGAATGTCTACGCTGTACCCAGCACGAACCAATTGAAAGCTCAGAGGCAAAAAGCAATYTAACCAAAGGCCAGAGGGTTTGTCACTGCCTAATTAGGGTAAATTTTAAGGCTTTTKTTTCATAAGGTTGCTTTATTAGGTGAAGGTGTTTCCAGTTATGATACTTGCTTGCTCAGAATGAATGAGTTCCTTTGCAATCCTGTGCCCAAGGTTATCTAACCACATAATGAGTGAATAATATATTCTCCCAGCTGAGAAATGTGCAGACATGGTGAAGTGTTTTGAAAGGAGTATTTTAGTCACTGCATCGCAATGAGGATTTTTTTTTCCTCCAAGTTATGGAATATGATTTTAATAGATACATTGGGAAGATTAGGCTTTCAATCACAACGTATCTGTTGGTACTCTAAATATAGAATGGTTTAAAAAAAAAACAAACAAGCAAAAAACAACTCTAATTGGTATTCATCTATATGACCTGGTACAACACTCTGTAGTGACAACAGCTGGTGATTCAGCTTTGTCAGCAAACTATGCGTTTTCCAGCCTCATTAACAACCTGGATCTTCTAATGCCACCTTCTGCAGATGAAGGTACTTGGCCCAAATTTATCGGCTGCTCATTAGCAGGCACTGAAGGCTGGAGAACTCTACTCCAGGACACTTCCAGGAGTTCAGCACCTAAGGGGCTGCTGCCCCTATGAAAGGGGAAAGCTTTAGGTCAGATCATCTCTGTGGCTCGGACTCCTTCAGGGTCTGCTCCAGCTCCCGCTTGCCACCCTTCTCCCAAATGCCTGGTGTTGCCTCCCAGCACACCACAGCCCCATTAGAGGGGCTGTGCCCTGGAAAAGCTGCCCAGGGCAGTCAGGGGAGCCGTGGGCAGCTCTTAGAGCCACGGTGCTGAGGCAGCTCTGCAAAGCTGTGGGCAGTGAGCCAGCACCAAGGAGTCCTGTGCTGCCCTGGCACCTCCTCCGTGTCTGGGGCATGGCTGCTGCTTTTCTGCAACAAAGTCATGAATGCTTTATTTTTTTTTAAGATGAACTGGCACAGAGCCCAGCCTCGTATGTCCCACAAAAATAAAACCCTTAGGCTCTGCCTAACTGAAAGCTCCAKGTACCTTGTCCCTCRGGAAGTGCTGGGYTGGCCCCCAAGCTGCACATTTCATSGTGCAACACCACAGTTACCTGYATGCACACACAGAGAATAGGGACAGCATTTGCACAGCATTTTGTAAATCAACATCTTGCCRGGACACAAAAAAGGGAAACATTTCTCATCCCTTGACAAGCTCATGTAACATATTGTATCTGTGCTTGTGCCTTTGGTGATGAGCAATGAACCTGTTCCTGAGCTGTTGTCTTTCATGTAGCTGCTGTACAAACCACCATGATCAGTGGAGCATGTCCTCCCATGTCACAGAGACACTCTGCTAAAGGTTCTCTGCACTGGAAGTCCCCAAAACAAAGGGAACCACCCTTTGGTTTGGCAGGGATCCAGGGCAGGGTGGAAGGACTGGCTTCCAGAAAGGTGCCAGGCAAGAAAACGGGCACAACTGAAATTTCACATGCTTTCTTACTCAATATTGTGATAAGAGCTTTCCTTGCTTGTTCACGTCTGACCTCCAGGGACTGGTCTCGTGTTTCCCCGGGATGGGTGAGTGCTGCTGTTGATACCAGGTACTGCTGATAGGGGACTGGTTCTTTACAGCCTCTGTGCTTGCCTTTCATGAGGATCAGTCACTGAACTKGTTCTGTGGTCAGGCTGATTCAGAAAGCAAAACATTGCTACTACAGGCATCTGTTTGTGTCTGTGTTTGGCACAATCTTGAAGCAGCTCCAACTCCCTGATCTTATTTTTAATGCACTTTTCGCCTCCTGTTCTGCCCTCTCCCTCAGCAAACCTCTGTTGTTTCATTTCCAGAGAAATGTCATCAATCACATCTTGAATTCCAAAGGTGCTTTTCTAATTCCAGTGTATTCATCTTGCTCGTTGCCAAAAGCCATTATGAAAATCATGAAGATGTTGAAGGTTCAGAGGGTAAACCAACACACAAAKTTGTTACAGGAATCCTTTAACATGAAGGGGAAAGAAACTTACTCTTCTACCAGCTCTGGAGACTGGCAGAAGAACTGGCATGAACATTCACCTCTGCTCACAGATGTKCCCTTCTGGAATGCTCTAAAAGCAAATTATGGAGGACAGTTCCATATGATTGTCCCTTGTTGTTCACACTGGGCTGGGAAATGGACTCCAAATTGCAATAGGAGAGGAGCTTAATGCCTTGTGGTTCCCCTCCTTGAGCCATATTGGCCACAAAAATACAAAAGGCTTTGTTTTGCTCGAAAGAGGCAGGACAAATCTCTGAAAAAGGCGAGTTTAGGCCAGCAGTGCTGGTTTTAGTACCCAGGGCAGCCCACAATGCAGGGCTTTGTGCAGACTCCAAGGAGAAGAACATATGTGCATGTTTAATTGGGAGCTGAAAGAAATGCTCTGTCGACTGACCAGGAGCTGGAATGTTCAGGGATCAGTTTCCTCAGTGAGTGCAAAGGTGTAAGAGCAGTAAGGAGATGATTCAAAGCTCTCTGAAGGAGAGTCTTGCCCTGGACAGATCATCTGCAGAATAGATCTCAGCTGAAACAGATCTCTTTCTGAGGTGTGAATAATGAATACATAGGCAGGGAAGGATCTCTTCTAGGTTTTGTTTCTCCTGGAAACACTCCCATTGAGGCAGAGGGCAGGCTGATAAAGACCCAAGCAGAAATGTCCATCTAGTTAGACATGCTTCTGGGCTGCACTAGTCAGTAGTCACTTCTTCTAGATGTTTGCTGCTGCCAATCTGCTGTATCAGCCAGTTGTGGGACTGTTGTTTCTTTTTCTCATGGAAAATTAGCTGAATTACTTTCACTGTTCAGCTTGTTGGTCTGAGCTGACAGAAAAGTGCTGCCATATACTGCTCTGCCTGCAGGGTTCCATGTTGGCAGTCACTGACAGCCAGGAGGGCAGAGGAAGAAAGGTGGAGAGATGGAGACAGCAGAGTCCAGCAAGAAGATCTCAAAAACGTGTAAAGCCACCAGCCAAAGCCTAGAAACCCTTTATTCCCTCTCTTTCCTGCTCACTGCAGCTCCCTCGAGCGTTTTGCACCAAGCTGTGAATGGTGAGCYTTGATAATTGACACAGCAAGGGGAGAGGGATTCCAGTGCTCTGGAGATCAGCTGGGTGGAAGAACACTCCCAGTTCTATTTGGGCCACAGTGGAATGACAGGACATGCAGGCAGAATCTCTCTCAGATTGTTTCATGGCCTTTTTGCACAACTCTTGTCTGCCCCAGCAACACTGCTGCATCATGAATAATGACAGAAATCTTTTATACAGAACACCTTTTGGATAGCACATCCTCTGCCTGTCTGTAAAGTACCCTAAAAAGAGTGACAGGTATTTTTGAGTGAGACTCTGCTCCAGTACTCCTGCAGGGTGTGGGTCAGGGTGCAGCCAAGAGCAGAAGGTGCCTGGGTCCAGGACAGCCCATACACAGGAGTTGCCAGGAGTATCTGCTCTCAGAAGGGTCTTCATCCTCAGCAGGCAGTGGTAACTCCATTTCTCTTCTGCTTCAAGCATATAAATCCACAGTAGGAGAGCAGTGCAGCAAACTCATGCACTTCACTTTCCTGTCACGTAGGCAGTGCTTGTTCTGCTTGTTTAGATCTTGTTTATGCGCTGTTTATGGAATTTTGTCTCTCTCTGGCTTTCATTGTGAGGGCTGTGCATGCAAAGCCTGAGCCTTGGCATTCCTGAGGTCTGGCCAGTGCCTGGCCACAGGTCCCCTGAGGGGTTTGTTTTGTTGCAGGGTCACCTCTCTGAGTGATGAAATGTGATTGTGTTAAGCACCAGAGTTACACATGCAGACCCACCATGGTGGATCATGTTTTTGATGAGGAAAACACTGGGATTTAGGTAAAAGCAGAGAATATCTCAGTGTGTGATGGGTCAGTTACTTCTCACAATATTTCTGCTKTGCATAGAACAGTTCTTGTACCTGTTCAGTTGAAATATTAAACAGACCAATGAGTTATTCCTGGCCTTTCCTTAAATGCAGGCATCCCTGCCCACCACCTCAGGGTRTGTGTATATCAAAAAGAGACAAACTAACCTGGCAAAAACCATCTTTCACAATTTCATAACTCTCCTGAGCAATTTGTCTTGCTTGCAACCATCACCACATCAGTCACGCTGTCATTGTGGCATGAACAACACCCCTTCCATTGGCTGTGCACCTGAGAAATGGGTTTGGCTCCCTTGCCTTGCACRGAGCAGTGACAGTCCTGGTGGAAGGAAAGCACTGAGACCAATCCATCTGATTGCCAGGGTGTCCCCTCCTTGACCCTACACCAACAAATGCTGAGATCTCTGGAATGGCACTGTTTACCTGCTCAACAGCAGCACCATGAGCYGAGGTATCCATGGGAAAGGGGTTTCTAAACTCTCTCCAAGCTGTTCTTYCCCAGGCTAATGCTGTCAATTAAATGGTCTTGAAGCAAAGCTGGGCAAAACATGTGGTTTGCACATGTATCTAGCAAATAGTCACCCCCTCCCCCACAAACCAGTCTGTTCCTTCTTCTTCCCCATGCCTGTGGAAATATGTTTCTGATTTCCATTATTTTTTTTCACAAACATTTGAAAATCAGAAGTTCAGTCCTCTGTGGTTTTTCACTAACCAGGTTTGAGTAACTTGAGGAGAAAACCCCAGRTCTGTAGACCTTGTTGACCTGGCACATAAGCATGAGGTTATGAGGTTAGCTCCCAAATTTGTGCTTTGATGCTTTCCAGAATTCTGTATTTGTGGTTGAATGGATATGTTAGGGTGTCCTTACAAGGCTGTGTACCTCAAAGGTGTGCACACACAAAGCCCACRCTACCTGGGTGCCTTTGTTTGGCTTTTAGACAGTCTTCTTTCTCTCTTGCATCCCTCCTAGACAGCCTTCTGTGCCTGACAGGAGATRGACAGTTAGAATCTGTCTTTGTGCCCCCCAGATGCCACAGTTTCACTGAAAAGCAGCCCATGCATCAGACAACCAGTTTGCTGCCCCATGTGGCACTAAAAAACTTGTTCCCTCTAGGAACTGATCCTTGTCTCCTGCCACAAGGTACACCAGGGTGGTGATTTTATAATGTGAGCATGAGGGTGCATTCCCAGGGAAAGCACAAGAGCCTGGGGATTCACACACAGCAGGGATGGTGATAAAGGCACCGTAAGGCATCTGGTTTGGTCTCATCCTCACTGCCAGTGGAGAAGCTTCCTGGGGAAGGTGTCACCCACACCATGACAAGCTTTTGTTTTGGGCAGAGTTGGCTGGGCTGGTGTCTGACATGTCCTGGGACAGAAGAAACGGTTTTGCAGTGTGGGCAGAGTTTGAGTTGCCTCAGTTTGGTGTCTGGGTGATTTTTATTTGGCAGGGCAGATATAACCCCAGAGCACAGGTGGAGATCAAACTGTTCATCACAGTCCTATCTCACAGGGACAGAGCAGACACAGTCCCTGGATTTTGAAGGAGGCTCTCCTGCTTAATCACCCCTCACTGGTTTGAGATGCAGAAAGTAACAAGCATGGGCCTTTTAGGCTACCAAAAAAGCCCACCCTGCATGCTGAAGATGCCCTTCCCTAAAAGATTTTCYTTTCCTCCCTCTTCTGCAGCTGGTTGACAGAAGGCCTTAGAGATTAGCTGMGTTCCTGTGAGCTATTTATATTGAAATATTTTGTGTTGAAAGATGTAAGCCCTTTGTTTCCTCTGTATATACACAGTGATCCCTGGGGCAAGCAAATCCTGCTTTGTTTTGGATCAGATACACTGTGAATTGCTGTTGTAAAACAGCCCCGAGTGCACTTTTGTGAGTCAGTCTCACCTTTAYGCTTCCACATGTCACCAGGCACTCTTGGATGTCTGTGCAGCTTTCCAATTCCAGATTGCCCTAGTTAAAACAAATCTAATCCCCACTTGGGATGATGCTTCCAAAACATTTTCTCTGAAAYGATATTTCTTGGTAATTTTTCCAGGCAGAGGAAGAATTTAGSTCCCTGGTTGAGCAAAATAAGAAAGCCCCTCAGTAACATGCTTGGCCAGTTTGGCTGGCTGATGGGTTGGATTAGGCAATCCTCCTGTAATGCAGCCCTCAAATCCTAAAATAAAATTCATGGGGCCATACAGTATTCTCTGCTCTTGTGAGTGGAGGAGGATTGTGCTTCCACACACCCCAGGTGAGAGGATCTAGAAGGAAACATGGGGGTGAGAGCAGCCCAAAAATGCAGGCAAACATAGGGATAGACTTCGCTTCAGACATCCCTCCCCTTCCTCCCTGCCCACAGCAGAATATYTCATCTGCTGGAGCACACAATCAGGCTCTTGTGGTAAGAGCAAACTCAGGGGTGAGACCCTGGCAGAACTGCCCAAGGGGAGATTCTTCTATATCTCTGCATTGTGGAGAGCACCAGCAAAGATGGGAATCTGAAAAAAAAGAGCCCTTTGGGCCTTGAGACCCTTCAACCTAAACTTCCATTGGCTTTCCAGCCCCATAAACAAGGACTCTGTCACATGGAAAAACCCAAAGTATGAAGACTGAATACTGGGCTTGGAGGAGAAGTCAGCTGGCAGTACAACACAACCTTTCCAGCCTCCAATCCTTCTTCTCTGTTCCCCTCAGCTCTGACAGGAGCAGAGGCAATTGGCACAAACTGAAGGACAGGAGAATTCAACTGGACATCAGGAAACRCTTCCTTACCATGRGRTTGCCCAGGGTGGTTGTGGARTCTCTCTCYTCRGAGGTAACAAAAASCCAACTAGAAACAATCCTGGGCAACCASCTCCTGCTTGAGCAGAGGATTGGACCAGGTGACCTCTGGAAATTCCTTCCTGCCCCCACCATGACCTGTGATTCCTGAATCCACAGGAAAGGYCCCTTCCCCTGCAGCCTCTCGCATTCTGTGCAGTAGCAGGGAAGCTCAGTGTTAGCAGCAGCCCTGTTACAGCCTCCAACTGGGAAAGTTTTATGGGATCCAGGATGAGTCACTGGACTCGCAGGTCAGTGGCCAAATACTTCTTTTTGTTACACCCATTTTGTCCTGTGGGCTTCAGAGAGTGGGAGGGTGATGGAACTGGTCCAGCTACATTTTATTAGAGCAAAACTGCATTTTGGTCCAAGCTGTTTCAAAAACACWCCATAAACAAAGCACACTTTAATATGCTGTCCTGAAAAGGTCACCAAATCTTATTTCTTTGGGAAGAGAATTAATTTAAMTAAGACTTGGTTGAGCAATAATACCATTCTAAAGGGAATTTTACGTTTTCTTGGACAGTATGGGTTGCCATCAGTTGCTGAATCCTTCCTCAGTTGCACAATTTAGTGATACAAACATAAACTGCTGCTATTTAYAGAGCTTTATTTATGGTTCTAATTCCTCTGAAATGAGGTTTTATGCTAAGGCCTTCCACACTTTACTGGCACTTGGGTTGTAAGAATTTTAATTTCAAGACTTTCCTCAGCACCTTAGTTTTAATTCAAGGATTTTATTTTCCATTACTTACAAGTTACCTGTACCTCACCTATTAGGCATGCTGCACACTTAAAGGGCTCCTTCAGATCAACTCAAAACATCCTGAACACTCTTCCACATTTTTTTGTTATCTGTGGAGAGTCAATGATGATTATTTTCCAGATTGAGGCAACAATATGTTCCAAATGTCCCCATCCCTCCCAAATAAATATCCCAACCAAACAAAAATCATGTCCATAAATAAAGGTTCATTATATGGTCCTTATGAAACTTTTCTAAGGCCAACACAGATGAAGAAGGAAAGCAGATGAATCTGGCCTGCAGAATTTTATTTTGCTCTGCAAAGCAGAAGTGCTATAGGAAATATGTCACTGTTGTTACCAAATTACAAAAGTCAATGTTACCAATTACAAAAGTCAATTTTAACCAATAGGTTTGTAATAATTGATTTTTTTTTACACTGAACTGTTCTAGGGTGTGGCTGTTTTTTTGAATCAAGCATATTTATGGAGAGTAAAATAAAAGATATTTGTGCGTTGCAATTTTTATTTTACTAAGTGGAATATTCACACTCATAAGATTTCTGATTTTTATTACTAAGGGAAAATCTTCCACTTGTAAAGATAATAAAATATCCA
Source organism: Malurus melanocephalus (assembly GCF_030028575.1). Taxonomy (NCBI): domain Eukaryota; kingdom Metazoa; phylum Chordata; class Aves; order Passeriformes; family Maluridae; genus Malurus; species Malurus melanocephalus. Next base: position 41,895 of record NW_026623617.1, read on the forward strand.
GCTATATTTACACAGAACCCAGACAACAACTTCATATTTTGTCTCTTGAACTTTTTTCCTCTGGCTTCTTCCCACCTCATATATTGCAGYCTCCTTAGTCTACCAGCCCTGATTTTCTGGGATCGTGCCTGGCATTAAACATTTAACAGAGACCTTTTGTTGYTCGCTGCATGGTTATGATAAATGGCAGATTGTTACAGCAGGAGCTGTGTTATCAAAAATCAATCARGAGTGTGCCAAAAACTCTGGCTCCTTTTGCAGAATTCCAATGTGGAACAGGCATTGTCTAGATTGGAGAAAGAGACAACTCATAAACTCCAACCAAATAAAACCCTTAGGAAGAATGAGGRACGCAGAGATGTCCAGCTGGAGCCAGCAAGTGTGTCACCAACTGTGTTCCTTTTCACTTGCTTTTGCTAGAAAAATCAAAAAATCCCTAAAAGGGGGAACCTTTAAAAGCTGACTGCAGTGAGGACTGGTGAGGGTGAGTGTCCTATCTGCATTTAAGGAGGTGGAAGTAAGGAAGAGGAACAAATCCAAGGAATTCAGCTGAAAGTGGAAAGCTATTGGAACAAATTATGAAGTAGCCTGTGAGCACTTGGAAGAAAATAAAGCGCTCTGAAATGGCCAATGAGGTTTTGTCAAGAGTAAAGCATGTTAATGGAATTTAGTTCCTTCTCTGGCGTGGTAGCTCACTGTGCAGGGTTCACGTGGTCAGGTTTTGGTAGCAGGGGATTTACAGGGGAGGCTTCTGTGAGAAGATGCCAGAAACATCCCACGTGTCCAGCAGAGCCAGTGCCAGCTCCAGGACAGACCCTCCACTGGCCACACCGAGCCGATCAGTGGCAGCACCTCTGGGACAATGAATTTAAAAAATGGGGGGAAAAAATGTTTACACAACAGCAGCAGCCAGAGGAAAGTGGAGTGAGAATGTGTAAAAAAACTGTCCTGCAGAAATCCAGGTGGGTGAGGAAGGCTGGGGAGGAGGTGCTTTGGACAGTGGAGCAGAGATTCACCAAAGCTCAGATTTGGGGAGGCAGCTGTGACCCTGCAGCCCATGGAGGTTCTTGGGAGCACAGATCCGTGTCCAGCCCATGGAGGTCCATGGGAGCACAGGTCCATGTCCAGCCTGTGGAGATCCATGGAGCACAGATCCATGTCCAGCCCGTGCAGGTCCATGGGGAGCACAGATTCCTGTCCTGCCCGTTCAGGTCCATGGGGAGCACAGACCCACCTGCAGCCCATGGAGGTCCATGGGAGCAGAGATCTGTGTCCAGCATGTGGAGGTCCCCACGCCAGAGCAGGGGGATGTGTCCTGAAGGAAGTGAAGCCCGTGGGGAGAGCAGACTGCAGCAGTCTGACCCTGAAGGGCTGCAGAGAGGAGCTGTGCTGGAGCAGMTCATGAAGAACTGTGGGATAATTGGGACTCCACGCTGGAGCTGGAGCAAAGGGARGAACGTGTGAGGAATTCACTGTAACTCCCATTCCCCATCCCCCTGTGCTTCCAGAGGATGATGAGGAAGAAGAGTCAGCAGTGAAGCTGAGGCTGAGAAGAAAGAAGGATGGGAAGGAAAGTGTTTTTAGTTTTCCTTTGGTTTCTCACTCCTACTAATTGACAAGAAGCTAAATTAATCTTCCCCAAGTCAGGTCTGKTTTACCCTTGGCAGTAACTGGTGAGTGTGCTCCCTGTTCTTAACCCAACCCACAAGATTTTCACTCAATTTTCTCCCTTTGTCCTGCTAATAAGTTGTGAAAGAGCAGCTTAACGGGCACTTGCTGGCCAGCCAAGGTCAATCCACCACACTCATTCAGCTGATGACAGGGAAACATCTGATGTAATTCATGGAATTGGTAATAAAGCTTGGGGATAGATGGTCTACAAAAAATACTATTAAGTAACCACAAAATTCAGTGATATGACTCAGAGCAGGGTGCAATAATTACTCCCCAACAGAGAAGGCACATAAAATAGCCCCTCTCAGATTGTGATTTATATCACTGTAAAATAGAAATCCAATTTACATAGCAAATGGCACCAACATTTGTGGGCAGGTTCAATACTCAAATTGTCTCATTAAGCACAAGAAATCCCTAAATTAATAAATTTATTAAAAACATAGAAATGAGAAATCATGGACCAATTAGGAAAAGAAGAAAACATCTCAAGGCAGCAATAGCAAAGAACAGGCTCCACAAACTGAACATGAAAGAGGATGAAACTTGGGAAACTAAGCAAATGTCACCCTGGGCCACATTAGCTGGGCTACTGTAAGACAGACACAGGAGGCAAACTTTGCCCTTCATTTATCCTCTTTGAGTAACAAATCCAGAGGACCCTTCAGCATCTCTGACTTCCAGATTTCGGTACCAACTTTGGATACTGCAATTTAAAAAAGATGTAAAGAAAACAGAGAGTGAAGAACTGTGATCCTGGCAAACCCTTTAGGCAACAAGACTGATGAGGAAATGTTATAAAAATAAAGTTTGTTGTGSTTTTCAATATTACAAGGGGAAAAGAACCAGTAGCAACACCACAGAAACACACAGAGAAGGAAAGCCTGAAAACTGCTGGCCTTCCTGTACTTAGAAATGTTATCAAGAGTGTTACATATTAGAAGGAAAACTTGTTCTCCAAGTGCCCTCAGCCTATGATAAGAAAGAGCTAACAGGAAGAAAAATAGAAAAAATAATTTCTTAAAATAATGCATCTCAGAAGAACCTAGAGAACTCCCAAACTCTATTTCTGGAGGATTTTAAAAGAGGTTAAAAATGTGTTGATAAGAAATTGCTACATTTACTTGACCCTTTTTCCAAAGAGTCACAGATTCCCATTCTGAATCCTCTTTAACTCTAGTTTTCTATAATATGACATGAAAATAYATGTTCTGTTCTTTACACTAAGAGCTGCTTGGCAGCATTCTTACTTTAAGGGGAAAAAAAAGTAATATTTGGAACTGCTGTGAATTTCTTTCCAACTCTGGTTTCCTGTCAATAGACTGAAGCCTTGATTTTTACTCAAAGCCTCMAGGCTAGTAGCCTGTTTTTTCAAATGTTTACAGTAAATCAGTACTTCCAGTAGTGTTTCCATCTAGTATCCTTTTTTAATCCTTTTTTATGCAGCAGTACATTGCTTTTGGTGTTTTGTTTTGTTTTTTTTTTTCTTTTGCTGTTGAAATGGTTACAAATACAAGAAACCGCCTGAGCTTCCCTAATCCTCTTTCTATAGGAAGCTGGATGAAAACCTTGTTTTGTGCTTTGCAGGGTCACATCCCATTTTCCAGGATGTCTGAGCCTCCCTTCTCCCCATGTYCTTGTGATGTTTATGCTGTTTTCCWTCTTGAAATATCTACACCATTAGTAAATTGGGCACAATGCAATAATTAAATATTTGCACTTTGAGAAGGTTGAGCACAAAGCAATAAACAGAAAATATCATGTTCAGCTTCCAGATTCACTTGGTTTTTGTCTTCTTTGCACAGAGATGTGTGCTCATGCTGCCCAAAGCCCTTGCCACCTGGGCTACCCACTTCCTCCGTTGGGCTTCCTGGATCTGAAACCACCTTAAATGCAGTTCAAGTTTCTAAAACACAGCAGCTATGCCATRTGTTTATCCTTTAAGTCAGAAATAGCCTAAAGAAGATGAAGTTGACCTTTACATCAGCTACCAGATCCCTCCCACCCCTTTTTATTCATGCTTTCCGCTACTACATCCCTCCCTCTTACGACCAGGAAAATAGGAACCTGCTCCCATTCAAACTACAATTAAAAAAAATATTGAACAAAGAAAGATTTTTCTCTTAACTGAAAGCACTTCAAATCTTTAKCCAATCAGTCAGGCTGGGATAGATATGGTGTTCCTTTTCTACTTTTATAAACAAACCTCCTATATTAAGGAACCGATTTAAGTATTTAAACAGAAACACACATCAATGGCAACAATGAATCATTATTGTTATTTAACTGCAGGAAGGACTTCGGGTGTCATAACATAAGTGAATGTTGATGAGAAAGAGGTGTTTTAAAACAGTGGTTAATCCTAACCTTAAATATTTACCAGATCTGCAGACTGAGTATCACACTCCGTGCCCTGGCTCAGCCTCTGCAGTACCGGGGAACACACGAACTGAGGCCCCTTCAGATTATTCCAGAGAGGTTTGACACTCGGCCAGGAAAACTCTTGAGTACATAACATAACTGCTGGATGCTGGCAATGGGCACGCAGACGATGTGGCTCTAAAAATGTCTRGTTCAGTACACAGCAGCTGCTGGGGAAAAAAAAAAAAAAAGGACACTTCCCCTTTTAGTGAAGAAAGTTCTGCTTTGACAAACTTCTAACAAGAGACACTGGCAGCTGCAGCAGCCAGGGCACTTTTAGTACCAGCAGTTCTCATGAAATACATTGTTGGGGCTTTTTTGCTCCTTGGGCTTTTAGAGTGCTGCTGGTTCTGTTTGATCACCCAGCAGAGCACAAGTTACCCTACAGCACTGGCACATGGTCCCCAGCAGTCGGACACTTCTTTGAAGCCTCTTGGATACAGCTGAGGATCCACTTCCCACAGCACCTTCCCTAGACAGAGATTCTGATAACACATTCTGACCAATTCACATGAAGCAGGGTCCAAACCAAGGATGTGGATTCTCTCATCTAGAAAAAAGCCCTGCAGGATTTTACCATGAGGCTGCTTTCCAGCAGAAAGGGTCACCAATCTTGTAYTTTGGGGGTAAAACCCACCAGATTCCTCCTCCACTCACCTGAGTGTTTATCACTCGAGCTCTTGCCTGAGGTTTGGGAGAGGTGGTAGATCAGACCTGGGTGGGTTTCCTGCAGGTATCCCGGAGTCCTTGGGACCCTTCCTGGAAAACCATCACACCCACAGAGAAGGAACAGATGTGGTCTGGCTTTCATGGTRCATCTGGAGCTTTCAGCATGGCCAAGACCAGGATTGAGCTAAAACCTGATGGAAGCCAATCAATAATGGGTCTCAGGCAGCTCAAGTCTGCATGCAGCCCTTSTCTTGAGTTTCTAACAGTGACAAACAGAAAAGATCTAGAAAAACTCCTCTCACCATTGAGAATAAACTGCTGTAAAGCAGCTTCACAGCTGCCCAGGGAAATGGGGCAAGTGAAGTCTCTTCTCTCTGCCTGCATCATTGCCACAGAAAAAACACAATATTGAATCTGGCTTGTGTGGGCTTTTCTGTCTTGGAACTAATGATAGTGACAACCCAGCAGCAAGAATCAGATGTGGCATATCTGGTTTTGCAGTCAAAGAATCCAGTTAAAAGTTTTTGGTTATGTCCATGCTACTTTATGCAAATTTTTAAAGCATGTTCCCCATTTTACTGTAATTCCCAGTTTCAAATACTACTGCAAACAGATCTTTATGTTTTTTCACAATGCATTAACTAGTCATGGTCAAGGTTTCCTTTCTGAGTTTAGAATKTTTTTCAGGACTAGTTTAAGTTTCTAACAAGATGTCTTTGAAGTTCTGTCCAAATATAGCTTGAGATATCACATTTGAAAATTGACAGTAGAAACTGCARCAGAATTTTGCCTTCTTTTAAACTCTGATAATTTTTAAAGAGCTTTTTTTCTGAGATAAAAATAACCTACATTGTGTGGGACAAACAAAGCCATAAATGCACTCCATCGGGGAAAGAGTRCTAACAGGAAATCTTGCATTCAGTAACAAATATTCTTCATTCTTCCCTTATCAGTTTGCTCAGGATCTTTCAGAGCTGAAGGGACACCAAGTGTGGTACAGGCAGTCTTTTCAGATACGGGGCCTTTAAGCATGAAATGTTTTGTTTCAGTGTGTTCACATTACTCTCCCAGGGCGCTGTTGGCATTAATCATCCTGCTCAGATCTCTGCCCAAGATGTGTCCAAGCTCTGTGATACATGGAGCTGTTTGCTGGGACAGATTCTGCCTTTTTGCAAGGCTGCCCATCACCACAGACCACGTGTGGGTGGATGACAACATTCAGGTCTTTACACAAAGTTTGCCTACGTGCACTCAGCCTGCTCATCCAACAACACTAACATTTGTGCTAGCTCCAACATTTGTAATTACCAATAACCTTGAAGTATTCAGAACTTATACTCTGGCCTTGGCTCCCTAGCAGAAGAGGAAAGGGAATTTCTTCACCACTTCAATAGTAATTTTCACCACAAAATGCCTCTCAAGATCAATTTTYAGTAAAATAAGCTTAACTTAATAAATTACCCTTCGCTTACTAAATTAACCTTAATTTAATAAATTAGCCTTAACTTATTCAACCAGCCTTAACCTAACCTTAGCTCTACCCAGCAATGCTGTACCAAAACTAATGAATAATAGTTAGCCACTTTTGTGAAGCTTTGCTGCACACTGTTAAACACCTGTGGCCTTGCACCCGTGGATGTTTTGTCTCAGCGCTGGGTGATGAAAGGCTAAATTAAACCCTCAGTCATGCTGGCAGACACTTACAGAGTTCAATGAGGTAACAGGGATCAACACACACTTCCTGAAAAGCTGCTTTTTCCATTTAACWCCGCTGGTGATCCGTCAGCTGCAGTGGGGATGCAGGAAGCAGCAGCAGCACATGGATCTCCCTGCAGACTGTGGAACTCCTGCCCCCCGGGCTGTGATCTCTGCTGGGCATCACCAGCTGTGAAATGAGCTGTGCACTAAAGAGAAATGATGTGTCTSACTGCTGCATCTTCCACCAGGGCCGTTTAGGATACAAGCTGGAAGAGCTGTGCTTCCTAGAAAATAAACAYGAGCCCTTAAAAATGCATTATTTCCTGCTGCTCTTGACACTGCTTTGGTTGTTCCTTCTTAGTCTTCTTGGCCTGCACTTTTTGTAAATTAGACAGGCTTAGGGCTTTTTTATCTCTGTTCATTAGATACCCACCACCACAGCCCTGAAAGTTTTTAGTTGCTGTGACATCCTTGTCCTCAGCATTTTCACCGGAATTCCTTCTTGCTCCAGCTGGTGCTCCCCATTTGATGCTTCTGAATCAAGTTTTATTTACAGTGAGCTCTTCTCTTTCCAGTGACAGCTGGAGCTGGAAAAGGCAGTGCAGCCACCTCCTAACAATAACTTGAACCAATGTTTTCTGATCTAAAGCCTATCCTCAGCTGTACCTCTGACAGTGTTGATCACCTATTTATTCAAAAAAGAAATATGACATTTAYAGGTTTTAAATGGTATTGACCTGCTCACATCAACTGTTTGTTCTATTAGGTACTCGTTCTGAACATTAAGAATAGGTCAGAAATGACCATCTTTCTTCCAAAACTAACAGAGACATTATGCCYCTTTAATTCTTTATGTTTTTAAAGCTCTAAGCCTTTATCCCCTATCCAGAGGACATGTTGCACAGTAAAATTTCAGTGCAGGAACTGGTTATTTTGGCAAGTAGGTGGAGCCCCCAGAGTTCACCTTTCACTGTTCTCCTGGCACCCATCACTGTTCTCTTTGTTTCATAGTGGTGATCCCAACAGTCCTGTGGTCTACTCTGTGCCCTCCTGTTCTRGCTTTCCTTTGGGCCTCCTCCTTCCACGTAACAGAATTTATTTTGCTTTCTTTAGCTTTATGTTACTGTCCTAAACATCAGACTCAGCCTTCCAAGCCTATAGCTTGGAGCTGTTTCCCCATTATATTCTGTACCACGACCAAAAAGGGTTTGTCTTCCTCACCCCTCCAGTTCCTGTCTCACAGATGARGGCTGCTATCAGACCATCCCCAAGTCTCCTTTTGCCAGCTCCAAACAAGCCCAGCTCAGTCACCTTCTCCTTGAAGGTCATCTGCTCTCCCCCTGTAACAATCTCTTCGCTGAGCTTTTAAGGTTCTTGACATCCTTGTGGGTCCAAAACTGGTCCCACCAGGGATGAATAAGGGAGGTGATAATTTCCATGAATCTGCTTCTCCTGATATAACTCCATGTGCTGTTTGTACCACCTGTAATGAGAGCAGATTTTCACCTCCTTACTCATTTTGGCACCCACCATGACCCCCAGATTCCCTTTCGTGGCATCTCAGCCATTCAGTTCCCAGCCCGTGCTGAGGTGTGGGGTTATTCCACCCCGAGCACTGAACCTGACACTTCTCCCTGCAGAATTTCAGGAAGTTCTTGTTGGTGCAGTTTTCACGTTTCTCAAAGACCCTCTGGGTTAAAGCTTTGTCACTTGGGATATCAATCACATTCCCTTGCTAAGGATCATCTGGAATTTGCTGCAGGGTGCACACCCCTTGTCTCATCACCCAAATCAATGTTCAAAGAAGACATTGAACAATCCTGGATCTCTGTGGCACTCCCCTTGCTACTGGCCTTCAGMTGGTTGTGAAGCCATTGATTATGGCACACTTTAGGCCTGACATCACAACMATTTTTCAAGCATACTCACACATCCCATACTTTTTCAACTTGAAAACAGGAACAGTGACAGTATCAAAAATGTTACCAGACATAAGATACATATTACATATGAAGTTATATATTATATTCTCCACTGTCTCTTTATTCACATTGCCAGTCTTTCCACTGGCAGTCCTTTTCCAAGGACAAGTGTCAGGAGCCTCCTCCAAATGACACGATGTTTTGCAGATGGTAGACATCAACCTGGCAATCTCTCCTCTCTGATGGTTTCACTAGCTGGATRGTTCCTAAGCAAAGAGCCTCTCTCCTTTTTGCCTTAAGCTGAGGAAAGCTTTCTTGGAGGTATGATTTGGATTGCAAATATCTCTASTCTGTTCTGTGGTATCTTGAGAAATCCTTCATTTTACTTTTACATTTGCTTTCTGATAAAAATACAGWAGTTATGTTTTATTTATGGGAGTGTCTGTATTCTGTTAAAAGAACTTATCAGAATTGCTCTTGAGTTAACTGAAAGCTGTTAAAYATATCAAAAATTTCAGTTGCTCTGAGAAATAAGATTCCATTTCAGGCAGATGGAAGCTGGAATGCTGCTGAAATTTGCCAGTGTTTTCCACCTATCCAGAGGCTCACAGAGGTGGTGCTTCACTGCTGCAGTTCTTCATTAGTGAGAAGTTTTTGAGGAACACTGAGGAGCACTTGAGAGGTTTGCAGGGGCTGTCCTCTGCTCCAGGAGTGTTTGACTCCAGGTGGGTGCATGTGGTGATAAACCCACAGAGGAGCCTGCTCATTCCTCTGGGTGTGGAATGCTAAAAGGAGCTAAAAGGAGCAGGGTGTGAGCTCAATACCCAGACTCTTGCCTGCCCACATGCCGAATTTCTGTTTTKCTCCCCAGCTCTGGCCTGCCCTCTTCCCAGGAGCTGTCACCAGGCAGGACAGAGATGACCCCACTCCAGCCTCCTCTGTCTCCCAAGGCTGTCCCATCCTCCTGCAGAGCCCCATCCATACCCTGGGGGATGCAACACACCCTTCAGCTTCAGGCCATAAAAACATCACAATTCCAACACCGCCCTTAGATKATTCCAGAGCCTTTCAACTCAAAAGCACAGTGCAAAAAAAAAGATAAATTATAGGAGCAAAGGGAGACCACTTGCAGCACAGGAGGGAGCCAGGGCCAAATGCCACACAATGTGTGGGGTCAGTGAGACACAGAGGGCTYGCCCAAAGGCTGAAGCCAGGCCACACCACGGTGTCAGGGCCAAACCCTGGGGTCTGGCCATTTTATATTTAGCATAATGGACACAGCATCTGTTTGAGATGCAGCTTGTACGGGCCAAAACTTAACACCAAAGTGGGATTTTTTTTTGTGACTCATTTGCTTTGCTAATCTGAAACAGATTTGCCATGCTTTGTTTAATAGGGAACAGCCTCTAAAGCTATTAAATGAATGAATTGCTGGTTTAGAGCTGGCTCTTTGATTCTGAGCAACTGTTTTGAAATGGTTGGCAAAAAGAGCATGTCAAGTTTTGCTGCAAGAGCTGCAATCAGCTTACCTACTGCTCTCTTCTCCTGTCCCCACTCCCTCCATYACTTTGTCTTAAGGCTACACCAAGTCTTTGTTAAAAGCCTAAAGCGACCTCTTAAAAAGATTGCAATCAAAAACTTCTGCTTGTGTCCTATCTRTGTCCCCTCTGGCATTTATTCCTTGAAACTTTTGTAAGAAGCAATTCAACCTTTGTTTTCTCCAGCTGGACACAAGACAGGTATCTGTTCCATAGATGTTTTTGTTTTATGCCCACCCAGAACATGAACATGGTCCTGGTCCTGTTGGTGTCCTCAGCTCTGAGTACACTGTGCCAGCCAGCAATATTTSTACTTTTTTAATTCTGGGTTCAAAGCTGTAAGACCAGCATTTATGACCAACAACGTCAGGAAAAAGCAGTAGCCATCTATCTAATCACAAGTGACACATGTCATTTAGGGCCTTGAAGGACCTGACTTTCTTTTAGTGAATTTCTCGTTTCTGTTATTGCTTTGTAAATGTGTTGCTCCGGGCAAAAGGACACACGCTTTTCAGTGCATTTTCAAGCAGAGGGCACATGACATTAGACAACGATCAGGCCTTTTACCAGCCCTTCCCTATCTGACATCAGTGAGGACAGAATTTTGACTTGCACTTGCTTAGTTGCTCCTCAAGCTGATAGGCACCCTCCAGCCTGTTCTGCTTGCTTTTGAGCTATCTCAGCCTCGGTGGGTTCAAAAGTTCAGCTGAGATGTGAGTTGGATGTTCCTTCAGTCAGGCTGTCAGAAATGGAATGGGAAGGATTCTGGTACACACAGATGAACCCATGTAGAGCAACACCTCAGCCAGACTGAGTGGGAGGAAGAGGTGAGGGGAGAGGGAAGCACTTTCCAGATTTTTAGCCAGAAGAGGAACTTCTTAAAAAATATAACAAATAAAGGTAGGGACTAAATGGAGAGGGTGGAGCAATTGTACTTCAGCAATTTGTTTGCAGCAAATTTTGYTCAAAAAAAATAATGACTACAGAGAATTAAAAATATGCCAGAATGCATTTGGTGCCTTCTTCCCTGGTCAGTATAGGAATTGCAGACATTTCAGCTAAAGTGACCTGCAGCAAAGTGTTTGAAATCAGGAGATCTCCTGGTAGCAGCCAAGACCTGTGATCTCTTGTTTCYAACAGCCTAATTTATCAGGGCACASACTCATTCACAACACCTCCTTGGCCCCACTTCCTGCTACAGAACAGGCTGCTGCAAAGTCTGTTTTGCATAAATAACTTAAAGTCCCCTTCGAGTTGCTTGTGCATCTCAAGATGAGCTCTGTTTGAACATCCCTGACACTGTGCYTCCAGGGTGGATGTGGGCAGGGTTTGTAATGCTCAAGCACATGGAATCCCCCCTTTTCTAGTAGGTGAAAGCAGCTTTTAGGAGCAGACATTTACAACTTACAGATACTTCTTTAAACTTGCTGTTGAATTCGCAGCACTGGACAGCATTTGCAGTAGATGGTCAGTCAGATTCTCCYCACTGAGTCAATCACAGAATCACAGAACCACAGGATGTGTTGAATTGGAAAAGAAAAGTCGAAGKGAGCTGTTAATGATGAAGACAGTGCTTTCTAATTGGTTTTCTTTAGGCAGAACAAATCCTGTCTGATTAACAGAAATTTTCTTGTTGGGGATGGGATGGAGAAGGCCACCCATCTCTGAGAGACCTGATGAAAATCCACCCTTATTTACAGCCCTTTCACRTTTCTTTTCTTCCACCTTTGACTGCTCTCTAGGGCTACGGCCCTGCCTTTAGTTCATACTTAAAACRGGTTTCTGTACTTCCTTGCCTGCCCATGGTTCACCCCAAAAAGAATCAACATGAATAAAAAAAATGATGTCATGCCAGCTTATAAAGTCACACTCGTAAAGAACCTGTTGTGTTTATGTGTGTCTTTAGAGTAGCTCCCTAAAGCAACAAGCCCTGTACAAAGCAACAAGCCCTGTACAATTGCCTGTACAGGGGTGTACCTGTGTGTTTAATAGGTGGACAGGTCTGAAGAGTGTGACATTCATCCAGCAGGAGCAAACAAACTCATGCAAAAGGCTCAGCTACCCACCAAATCAATCGTCTGATCCCTCAGTAGCTGCAAAGTGCTTTCTGTGTAGATCATTGGACAAACAAGAGGGCAGGTGAGTAGCAGATCAGCACACGGAACCTGCTGGGGCCATCAGCAAGGACAGGGATCTTCAAGGGCCACAGTGCCACGGGCCACTGTGCAAACATCTTCTGCAGGTGGCAAGCAGGTGACAAAGAGGGATACACAAAGAGCCCATCTGAGCACASAGACTGAGGCTACATCGGTGTGTTACACTTTGATTACCTGAACCTCACACAATCACARRAYCACAGACTGGGWAAGGCTGGAAGGGAYMACAGTGGGGTCATCTGGTCCAACATCTCTGCTCAGGCAGGGTCATCCCAGAGCATAGGGCACAGGATTGTGTTCAGATGGTTCTTGGATATCTCCARTGAGGGAGACTCCACACCCTCTCTGGGCAATCTGTTCAGTGCATGGTCACTGCACAATGAAGAAGTTCTTCCTCATATTTAAGGGGGAACTTCCTGTGCATCAGTTTCTGTCCATTGCCTCTTGTTCCATTGCTGGGCACCACTGAGCAGAGCCTGCTCCATCCTCTGATCCCCCTGCAAACACTGACAGACACTGCTGAGGTCCCCTCTCATCCTTGTCTTCTCAAGGCTGAACAGACCCAGCTCTCTCAGCCTTTCCTGGTAAGAGATGCTCCAGTCCCTTCATCATCTCTGTTGCCCTCCACTGGATCTGCTCCAGGAGCTCTGTGTCTCGTGTACTGAGGAACCCAGAAGCTGACAGAGCACCCCAGATGAGGCCTCACAGGTCTGAGCAGAGGGGCAGGATCACCACCCTGAGCTGCTGGAATGCTCCTCCTGATGCACCCCAGGCCACAATCGGTCTCCTTGGCCCCCAGGGCACTCCTGGCTCATGGACAGCTCGTTGTCCACCAGGACCCCCAGGACCTTCTCCCCAGAGCTGCTTTCCAGCAGGTCAGCCCCCAGCCTGTACTGATGCCCAGGGTTATTCCTCCCCAGGTGCAGGACCCTGCATTTTCCCCCTCATTCTGAAACACAGGTACCACTGAAGCTTCTAAAACCACAGCTGGGATGCCACCAAACCAGGATGTGTGTGAAAGCACTGCCACCCTGGGAAAAGGAGYTGCTCCAAATCCTAACTGAAACCCCAACCGGGATTTCTTTCCTTTTGTCTTACACTGCACAAGTTTCAGTGAATCCCTGCTGGCTTAACCTTTGCACAATAGATAGACTGAAAAATGAAGGCTCTCTTTGTGAGTTCTTGGTGTGAGAGACGGGTTTTCATCTAGATATTGCAATTGGATCCTTTTCTGTTTGGARGAGGAGTGGAAGTATGCAGCAAATCCCAATTCCCCTTCCAACTGTAGCAGGGATATAGAGCTATCTCTCTGCCTTCACAATGACATCTGTGAGCTGCAGAGCCAAATTCTTCCTTTTTCCTGTTTGGCTTGAAGGGCTTTCACTATTTTTACAGAACACGTTAACTCCTTCAGGAGGAACTGCAAGCAAAGCATTGTGCAATGGATGTGCACCCACCCTGGAGGCCGTGGCTGAGCCTTTTTCCTGGTTAGCAGAAGAGCAGTGCTCAAACACAACTGAGTTTGGTATCTCACACCCAGTTTCTGTTTGCCTGCATCCTCTGTGGGTTACAGATTGTGAGGCAGCACCAGAGAAAATTCTCAGTGACCGCAGGTATTCATCTCAGAGAGAAAGCACAGTCAAAAACCTTATGTGGAAATAAACATAAAATCTATTTTAGACCTTGTCTCTCTTGGCTTTTTCTCTTGGCCAGCTTTAATATTTACCAGTCATCATGTTGACTTCTCGTAACCCAGTTCTTAGGCACTTATTTGTCCCTGTGCATTGGACTGAAAGCCTGAGAGGCGAAGGCAGGGCTGGGCAGCTGCGTCACTCAGCACTGAGTCCTGCTGGGAAGGTCTCTCACAGATCCCACACCAACCACCAGAGCTCCCTACAGAATTGCTCCCCTTGGTAAAACACACCACCAAAACCTCCTGGATGGACAAACCTGTTCAAAGCAAAACAGATCAACCCCCACCAGCCCCTCTGTTCATCCAATGAACAACCGATAAATGCAGCCTTCTGAAATGTATAAAAAAAAAAAATCCACTTCCCTTGCAAATGGCAGGAAGTTCCTAATGCAAGACCAAATAAATGACTCACCCCCCATCTATGCTTTTGCTGAAGCAGCTAAATCTGCCAAAAACAGTTTCCAAACTGGAAATAAGTACTTAAGTGGGGATATGAATAATACCAGGCAAATCTCTAACAAAGGCATGTGAATCTTCAGTCTGTGGTGTTATTTATTTATGTTTTTAATTGAGGTCAATGGCCTTGGTTCAAAGCTGCATTGAATAATTTTTGGAAGGACAACTGATCCGTATGGCTACATGTCAGCATCATCCAGGGATCCAAAGACAACAACAAAAGGCTATAGTAGAATAAAATTCCCAGTAGATGGGGTGTGATGTTTGATGGGTCACACAGGGAATTCTTTTAACATGAACCAGCAAACATCAAGTATATTTTTCATAAAACATGTAGCTTAATCCAAAATTATCCCTCCTGTATTGTTAGCAAGAACAAGGGAACACCCAGTTTCTTTTGCAGTGACTAATAATATTACCACTGCYTAAATGTAAACAGTGTGCAGAGATCTTTCTAAACAAACGCATAATATTTTTTGCAAAATATAACTCWGTGCTCCCACTTTATTTAACTCTTTTTCCTTCTTTGCTGCTGCAGCACAACCACCTAAATTTCCTGAATTAATACTGGCACAGCAATAAATATAATGTCAAGGGAAAGATGGATAGTATCATAATTAAGATCTGTTTCCATAGCATTGAAATTGATGGAATTGATACCCTTTGGTGGACTTTGGATCAGGTCTCTACTCTGGTGGTTCTTCATTTGCACCACGCTCTTTTCCCTGAAGCCTTTTTAGCATTGATTAGTTAATGGCTTTAAAGTGCTATTTAAATGCTGAAATATTGTTAYTGCCAGATACTGGAACACATAAGAAGGTTTCTGCTCAGCACATATGATTAATTTTTCACCAGCATGGAATTATGGCCTTGCATTCTTTGTGCAAATGTGTCTTCRTCTACGTGGATACATACAACAACCCTATTTAGTAAAATAAATGAAACAGTAAATCAAGGACTTGTTTACTTTACTCTTAAATGACTTGAAGACCTCTGCTGTGATCTCARGTGAAAGCCACCAGCAGCACTGGASAGGTTTCGGGTTMATTTGCACAGCCTGTTTGCTGGTATGGGAATGGAGATCTGTGTCAGGACAGCCACCCCTCCAGAGCTGCTCTTCTCGAAAGGACAAGTGCATGCCAGCTGCACAGAGCTGGTTTATTAAATGAAATAATATTTACRGTAGAAGTACCCATTAGGATTTCAGAGGGCCCACATGGGTGGCAGTTTGTATTGTCTCCCAAGCACAGCAGCTCCTAAAGCACACACGTCTGTACACGTACAGCTCCTGCTCCAGGAGCCACTCAGCTGCTGTGGGAATGCAGTGAGAGCAGTGCTGCAGCCCAGCATGGCCTGAAAACCCACTGAGGCTGTGTGGTTGCATTGTCAGGGTGACACTGGCAAATTAAGCCTGGAAATTCCTGTTTTCCCAATCTGTCTTCTAAGCAGCCTTTTTCAATCAGAGGGGAGTGATGTTCCCGAAGCTTTCAGCTGCGCTTCTTTCTGGCACAGGTCAGAATTTGGACCTCTGAGTACAAATTTTATCGATTACATCTTCACACAATAAAATACTTCCTAACTTGGATTTTTAGAATTACTTCATTTTCTTTCGCAATCCACCAATCACTCAAAAGTCACTGCAAATTACTGTGTTATTCTTGGCCATAACTAGCAAAATACCTGGGAAGAGTGTATGAAATAATGCAGGCTCTGTTTGGATGAACAGATTACCAGGCTCTCCAAGCAAGTATTCCTTGGGACAGGRCTTCTTCCTGCCTGTCTTCAGCATTTTTTGAAGGTTCAACACTAYATGTGATCTCAAACCCAAACAAATTGCAAAGCCCAAAGCAAAAGAAAACACTTCATTTCAGTTCTCCCGTCCATTCCAGACTCAGTACTTGGATTTTTTTTTAACTGCAAAATTCTTAATCTAGAGAACAGTTTAGTCCATCTGAATCTCTGAAACTTTTAGCTCCTTCCCCAAAAAGCAGCCAAGCACAGCAGACTGAAAAACTGCTTGAGGATGGGCCAAATCATACAATTCAGACACTGCCTCAAATCTGTTTTCTGAAGGGCTGAATGTTTCTGAGCTAGGATATTGTTTCATGATCAGATGAAGGAAGGATTAATCTGCTGGAGAATTAGTCAAGCCTGTGTTCTYGTTCTAGCATTTGCACTTGTTCAATAACCTTGGTGCACTGTGCTAGACAGATCTTCCACAACAAACACAGCATGCCAGTGACCTGATGACATCATTTTGGAGATRTGACTTCAAAATAGGCTCCCTCACAAATTAAATTATTTCTGATGGTTTCATTGGTTTCCTGGCATCACARTTTAAACTGATTATGAAAAAGATTAGGTCTTTTATCATTCAAAAAACAAAGCAAGCACATAAAGAGCAATGCCMTCTTAGGATGACAAATGTTTCTCTTGTGTTGTTCAGAAATACTTTTCATCCTTGCAGACATTAACTAATCAAAGGGAAGAAAACAAGATAAGAAATTTATTTTATTCTACACTTGGTAATACTTCACAGTTACTGCTGCACAACAGGATCTCCCATAATTTTGTGGTGGGAAAGGAACCAGACTTCCAGGGTTCTTTTTCCAAAGGCAGCAGTTTCTGACTCAGGTGCAGAAGCTGACTTAGGAGGAGAGAAGCTAATACGCATTTGAACAGCAGCAAGCTTTTGTAGACTCGATTTAATAAGTTTATTATATAGCTGAGAAAACAGAAACTGAGAGTTTAACAGGGCTTCAGAGTTTGAGGAATTTCTGATTTCCTCTTCAGGCCACTGCACAAAGGGGAATGACAGCACGCTGTGGATTTCAACTGTTTGGGTCACAGTAACATGCCATAAAAGTGAAGTTGTTAAGTGAAATCACACACTTGGGGGAAGAGTGTTTTACAGAAAAGTCACAGAAAAAGCAGCTCAGGCCGTGGCAGTTTAACCCGCCTCTTGGCGGATGGCTACACACAGAACTGTGTATACAGAGATACTCTTTGCTCAGGCGACGGCCTCTTTTTGGAATAAACGATTAGCTGCGCTTCTTGCCAAAGAGTTGTTCACTGAAACTCACCGAGAACTTGCAGCACCCGCTGCACCCTCTGAACTGCACCAGAAACGTGCAAAGGCATTATTTCCCTCCTGCAATTACAGCTCCTTCCCAGCTGTCGTTTTAATGTTTGARCATAAGATTTTGCAACTCCGGTAAACAGACTTTATATCCATACAGAACTATGTAGGTCCGCTGGACTTKGACCACCTGTGCAAGGCCCCCCTGTCGCCATCCTCGGCTCAGCCCTTCCCAAAGCTGCTGCTCCTTCCATTCTTGGGCCAAGCCCTCGCACCCATTCCCTTCTCCTCGAACTGTTCGAAGCCCCGGTTCACCGGGTGTCTCTCCTCCTCCTCCCAGCCCGCCCGGGAGCGCGATGGCAGCGCGGAGCCTCCTCCGCTCCTCCTGCACAGGGACGCGGGGACAGCCGGG
>NW_026623617.1:59752-86734 GCF_030028575.1 Malurus melanocephalus
GGGTGTCGGGGCTCCGAGGGGACAGCCGGGCGGGTGTCGGGGCTCCGAGGGGACAGCCGGGCGGGTGTCGGGGCTCCGAGGGGACAGCCGGGTGGGTGTCGGGGCTCCGAGGGGACAGCCAGGGACCCGTCGGGCCGGGCACACGGGTGCAGCCGCCGCACAAGCCCGGCGGGGCGAGCCCCGAACGGGCGGGCGGAGCCGGTGGCGAGCGGCGGGGGCGGCACCGCCCGGAGGGAGGGGCGGGGGCTATAAATCCATCCCGCGGCCGCGGGCGGCGGTCGGAGCGAGAGCGGCGGAGCACGGRCAGGGGAGCACGGCAGGTAAGGGAGCTCCGTCCTGCTGGCTTTCTACCCACTCATCCATCTTTCCATCCATCCGCACACCCATCTATCTTTCCATCTATCCCTTCACCCACCCCCGCGGACCTCGCAGTCCTTCGAGCGCGCATCCTTGCATCACCCTCCTCCTTTTCCTAGAAGCTRAATCCCTTTCCCCCGCTCCGAGCAGGTCTTTGCCAGGTGCCGGGGGAGCGGAGGGTGGCACGGAGGGAGCAGCGCCCGGCGCGGTCCCAGCCGGACCCCGGCCCTTCCCGGGAGCGGGGGCGGCTGCGAGATGCTCCTGCCAAGGTCCAGAATCCCGGRCAGCARCGGSATGGGATGGGCTGGGCTGGAAAACAGCTGTGAAAGCCAGGCTCGTACTTTATCTACGGAAGCTGGCCACTGGTGATCGCTTGTGTTTCTCTGCTCTCGCAGCTCTGAGCTGGGCTTGCAGCACGGGACAGCCCTGRCTGGTGTCCGGGCAGTTGTTTCAGTGGGGTTGTTGTCATGGGATGTGATGATGGGCGCAGCTCGCCAGCCGGGTTTCCAGGCACTGCTCAGCTCGGAGCATTTGAGGGGAGTGTTTGCAGTGGAGGCGCAGCCACGCTCTGGGCTCGATGAAATGAGGGATTTCACTTCTGCTAGGGAGGAGGCTTTGGTTAATGCTTTACATCATGGTACAGTTTTCCTGTGAAACACTTGGAACCTGGTATTGCTTACTGCATAACCTACTATTTTGCAAAGATCCCAGTGCCCTATTTCTGCCCCATCCCTAGAACAGGACTTCAGATAGAAGTGTTTACCACCTATGTTATTTTTATTTTTCTTTCTCCCGTTTAAATAGGAACTGTATTTTGAACCTAGAAAATGCAATTGTAATGACATRGAAGAGGTCAAAGACAACCTGAARCATTCTGTCCAGGTTCTCTGCATGRTGTTTTGACTRTTTTGGTTTCCTCTGGCTTTTTATCAACTTTTTTTTTTGAGTGTGTCAAAGATACACAGCTGCTGAAAAGCTTACTGTTGAGGGCAAGCCATGGAAATAACCTGTAGAGAGGAGCTATCAAGTGCTTCAGGTAAACATCTGAGAAGCCTGCCTTGCTGTTTTTAGCCTTGGCTGTTACAGGCATAATTTACATGGAAATTTCAGCCAGTGGCATTAAGCTGTGCACTTTGAACTTGGCTCTAGGAACACTTTTGGTTTTTTGTTTTGGGGGCATTTTTTGTGGGGGTTCTTTTTTGTTTTGGTTTGCTTTTTGGGTTTTGTCCCTTTTTTGTGGATTTCTTTTTGTTGTTTATTTTAATTTGGCGCTCTTTTAACTTCAGTCTAATGCAGTTTGACATAGAATGTGTTTTTATCACAAGTACTTGAGTAAACAGCAGGCAGCTAATGCTGTACTGTGTTCTATGCACAGCAAGAATTTAATGACTTTGGATGAAATAGTAAAACTTGGAGTAGATGCAGCAAAAATAGTGATTCTTAAAGGCTTGTAAACGTCCCAGGGTACTAATGAGCCCCATACCCTCAAAGAAGAGTAACTCGTGAATGTGTTCAGGAGGAACTGGTGTGTGTTTTGGTATGGAAAACACAGATACAATGAAAGCAGGTTTAATGTAATAATGATAGACTCCTAAGGATGTCTGGGTTTTATACCTAATATTTTTTCAGCAAAAACTGAACAGATGCCATGGCATTACAGTTTGGGAACCTGGAGGCCTCAACTTGTGAAWCTGAGATCCTTGAGCAGCAGATAACTGAATGGGCTTGATTTCAACTTTGATAACTTTAATTTCTACAATTACTGAACTGAGAGAACCTAGAATGGTTTTGGGTGAAAGGTTATCTAGTTCAATTGCCCTTTCATGGGCAGGAACACCTTTGACTAGACCAGGTTGCTCAAAGCCCCATCAAACCTGGCCTTGAAAASTTTCAGGGATGAAGCATCCACAGCTTCTCGGGGCAACTGCCGATGCCTCAGTAGCCTCACAGTAAAGAATTTCTTCTCAATATCTAATTAAAATGGACTTTCTTTCAACTTAAAGCCATTCCCCCTTGTCCTGTCATTACACACTTTTGTAAAAGGATGAGCTCATCCCCTTAGAATGGGCACACTGTGCAGTGACTGACCTTGAACCAGGCTGGGGAAAAAGGCTCTGGAAGGTCTTGACAAATTAGTGTTTTCATTTGTTTCCCTTAGAAAGAAGGATTTGTATATTTATTTCCTGCACTATTCACCATTACCAAGATGACAGCAAGATAGAGATGTCAAAGTGTCAGGTGTCCCCAGAATTAGGCAATAACCAAAGAAGTGTCACCTTCTGCTGAGGGAGGGCTGCCACCTGCTCTGCTTGTGTTTGGGAACCAACACCTGGGCTACCAGAAAACAAGCTCCTAAAGTTTTCAGTTTSTGCCTTGCACAATGGCATGTTTTATTCTTGCCAAAATAAAAAGGAACACTAAAAGTGTGACAGATCATCTGGGTGGACTGTATGAATGGTCAGTAAAATCAGCAGGATTCCCCTATTGTCTTTTCTCCAGTGGGAGGTACTCTGCTCTTGGAATATTCCTTTTTGTATTATGACAATTACACGGGGAGATTACAGGGCACACTTTGGAGCACTTTGACAAGGAAACCTGGTGCTTAGAAGTAGTTATAAGGCAATTAAGTAATTTGCTCTTGTAGTTCAGGTGGGATTAGTGAACTGTTGGGAGAAAAATTCTTTGGTTCAGATTTTTAAACCTAAGTGATTTTTTTTCTTTTTTTCTTTTTTTCTTTTTTTTCTTTCTTTCTTTTTTTTTTTCTGAAGTGCAACATACATCTTCTCATGACCAGTTTAAGAGATTTTGACAAACTTGTAACTTCCCACAGAAAATACTGGTTTTTCACTTAACCTCATTAAAGCACAAAACATCAAGCATATATGTAATGAGAAATTTCCTGCTTTTATTATCTCAAAATAGGCAAAGAGTAAAAGATACAGAAGGGGTGAAACTGGCTTGAAGCTCTTCAGAATGAACACGAGTAGAAACTGGTGAACTCTGAAAAAATAATACAAATTCTAATTGTGGTGGATCAGCAATGTTTACATCATGTGCACAGCTGGAAGTTTAAGGCAGCAAAAGCCTGTTTGCTGTCAGGGAGAGGGAGAGCATAGCCTGGGGAAGCAATGGCCTGGATCAGTTCAATCACAGCAGCATGTGTGACTTTTTTGTCACAAGAGTGACTTTCTSTAATTGCTCTGGTTTGATCACTTAAAAGGAAAACCTTCCAAAACACAGGWGATGCAACTGCTCAGCATTAACAAGSATGAATGCTGGTTCTGGAGATGAAGTATGACTTCCAGCTGACTTTTTACATCTAACTTTCATGTTGAGTCACAGCACCTAGAAGTACATAAGAGCCCATCTCGTCCTGTCACTTTCCCAAACAGATGGCATTGCCCACAGACTGYCCTTGGCTTCAGCTTTAGGTGTGCATTTGAATGTTTACTTAAAGCAGGATGGTATTTTACCTGAGGCTGCCTCTGTGACAATTTCTCTGGACAGTTGAGTGGGGACTGATCTCCAGTTTCAGTGGCTCAGCATAAAATCATAAAGGGCTTGAGTTGGAGAGGACCCTGAAGATCATCTTGTTCCAACCTCTGCCATGGGCACAGATGCCACCCACTGGATCAGGCTGCTCAGGTCCAGGAGCAGCAGTTTCCCCYCTGCCCTCTCTCCCCAAAGTTCTAAGTCAATTATTTGCTACTACTGGAAACTTAAGGGAGACATTCTGCAACTGTTTCAAAGAGTAAGAGTAAGGCAATCCCATTTTCAGGTTCAGTGGTGTGTGTTCCTATGGATGACTAAAATCTGGGTTAGACACGTAGGAAATCAATGGCTGTGAATATAATGGCTATTGAACTTGGTGTTTCTCCCAAATGGTGGCGGCTTTTGTCCCTATCTGTGTCACTTCCAGAGCCCTGGGTGACTTCAGTGAGGCCAGTGGGAGGTAATCCCTGCTGGTAATTTCCTTTGGCTGTGGTTTTTAAGCAGCAAATTTTTAAGGAGCCATTCAGAGCCTTTCCTGAATATGTGTTCACATATCATTAAAGTGTTACTATGACATAATTAAACTCAGTACTGAGAGCCCAYGTGAATCAGTACCATTATTTGACATTTAATTCAGTGCAGCAAGTGTAGAGTACAGAAAAAAAGTAAAGCCTGAAATTATCCAAGTGTCAGACTTGAATGTGCAGGCTCCTATGCTGGATGATGAGTTTAGTTTTACTTTTATCTAAGRGCTGCTGTGGGTTCAGGCCTGTTTTGTTGCCCAACTGGCACGAGCGTGTTGCCTTTGGATAATGCCCAGCAGTTTGTTGTCAGAGGGGGTGTTCTCCATGCAGAGGTGCTCCATGGTGTGCTTGCTGATGCACAGCTGGACWGCCTGTGCTGATGAAATTTTCCACAGCTGTATCTCTTTGTGCTAAGCAGGATGTGTGTCAGTTTTGCTGCTCTTATTTTGTGTGGCTGGTCACGTTTCCTATGTTTCTTTTGGGTTTGGAGCTACTTCCTTTCAGTTAGCTGTCAAAATTTTAATATATCTTTTTCATCTGTCAAGTTTTTTTTTTTCTCTTGATAGCTGGAAGTTGGTCAATACAGATCTTCCTTTTCAAGACCTGTTTTTACAAGTGGGTATTCACTAGTTTTCCAAGCTTTCAACTGGCTGCTTCCTGCCTGACCTAAGTATAGCTTCAAAAGTATAGCTCTTTTAGTTTATTTTCTACCATGGATGTGTAGGGCCGGTCTGCTAGTACTGTGCAGATGATGTAGAGATTATTGGAAACACCAAACCTCAGGACTTGGTGCAGCATGAAAATTGACCTCACAGCAAAACAAATCTTTCCATTTGCTTTCAGCCRTCCCTTGGGTTTGGTTTTGTGTGTTTGTTTTTTTTTCTGTCCTTGCCATTTTACCACTCTCACAACCTGATCTTAAGAAATTCTGAATTTCAGGAAGCATGAACTAAATAATAAGARTCTCAAAGTCTAATGCCCTCATGAAGACTCTATAGGTGGAGGCAGTGGTGTTCAAAGCAAAAAAAGTGGTTATGTGTTTTTATGTAAAGACTGGTGTGTTTACTGATAGGCATAAGGTRTAATGGAAAAGCAATCAGCAAAGTAGGATACAACTTTCAAAGGAGCTCTTATTTGTGAACACAGTAAACAGACATCCAGATGGGAAATGCACTGCTAGGGGAGGGAAGGATTGCTCTTGCTGAGAGTTTCTGGATTGCTTCCTCCAGGAAAATTGTGTTCACCTTGTCAAAAGAATGATGTCATTTTCCTGCTGCCATTGCTTTGGAGTGCTCTAAACATGCTTTGCATGTGCTGTTACATATCCCTGCTAAGTTTTAAGATTTGTTTTTTATCCTTGGACAAAGTTGTGGCATACTGGGCTATGGAACTAATTACACAGTAGAAGCATTGCAGAATTTTATGGTGACCTTTTATATTATCTTTCTGAGATGATTCAGTTTAAGACCATCACATTTTTTTCCACATGAAACACGATGAATTTTATGAAGTTTATATAAAATCCCGATTCTATATAAAAGCTTGGACATGTATAACTCCAACCCTTCTTATAAACACAGCCTGGAAAGTGATACCAAAGTTCTCTGCCTGTAATAGGTGCTAACCTGGAGTGCAGATGGGCAAGGGTTTTAAACAAGTCATCTGAGGATGGTGAGCTGCTTTTTGCCCACTTTGAAGGATTTTGAAAGGGCTTATTTTGAGATGCAAGGAGTGTYCTGGTGCTGGGTGGTGTTGACTTAGACACTCTGTCACCAGTGCCACCTGTTGTGGTGCAGGCTGTGTGCTCAGCCCTTGGAAGTTCACATTGGATCTTTGGGTGCTGAGGCTTGCAGGAGATGGAAGACTTTTAACAGGTGTAGTCCCAAATAATTCAGCATGTGAAAATGCTTCAATTTGGTTAATTTTATAAAGTGACTTACTTGGGAAGAATGAAAGATATGTCTTAACACAATGGCCATTTGTGCAAAATTTGAGTTCAGATTTAACTCTAGAAGGCTAAAGTTCATCCTAGAAAAGGGAACTGGCAATGCATGGGAACAGAATAATATCCATAAATTATACTTTTCTCCCCAATAAACAAACAAAAATCCTCATGCACTCATCATGGAAAACTTCAGCCCAGACATTTTGGCAGGGGTTAGAAAGAGAACTTGTAATAGCAATGACCAAGCAATTTTAATAGGTGGTAGAACAAGTCTTCTATGTACTCAGAAGCTGTAATCTGCATAGTACAGCCTCATGAATAAATTGAGAAGCATCACCAGCCTTAGCTGTGATGCTTTGCAACTTAAGTCCTCATCATTGCAACATCAATGTGAAAATGCAAAACATATAAGAAGAATCCACTATATGCTTGTAAGGGTGCAACCTGGACAGCCAGACAACATTCCTTGTCTCTGAGTATAGTGTGAGCCTCTCCCTTCTGGAATAATCTCAGTATGTTTTTGCCTCTAACTTTGACAGAACCACCCACTTGTTGAAGCGGCTGCAGCTGGGCAGCAGCTCTGAGCTGTTAAAGGATGGCAGATCGAGAATGGGAGGGGGCAGGGAGCATGTCCTGACACTGGGAGCTGCAGGAACAATAGCTCGTTTCTTGTCTGTTTAGACCGTAATCTTTGTGGCAGAAGCCGWCTCTTCCATGTTATGAAATGCCCAATCCATCTCTGCAGTAGCTGCTGTTTCCTCTGCCCCCAAAGGCCACCCCAGTGCACAGCAGGTGCCAGCTCCTATAGCAGAACATCACCTTTAATCTTGGTTTCAGAGCTTTGTGGTCAGTGGAAGGAGCAGTGGGCGGATGCAGAGGAGGGTGCTGGGGCTGTGGAAGGAGACAGGCTGRCTGGGGGGTGGGTGTAAGGAAACAAAGCTTTGGAAAGCAGCTGATTGCTCTTCATCCTTTCCACCCTGCAGTTCTGGAGCCCTTTAAAGCTAAAGCACAACGTTGGCACCGGTGGGGATGGGCAAATCTGTGTTTGTAAACAAACTCAGGCCGCTTGGATGTAGCATGTCTTAGGAAAGCCCTGGGTTTCCCAACCTCCTTCCTGCACCTTCACACTCTGTGAGGATGGTTAGCAGTGCATGGTGGCTGCTTGAGGAAGGAGGTTGGGCTGGCAGCACTTCTCACTGCCAGGGAGGCCTGGGAACCACTAGGATTTTTTATRGAAGCCTAGAATGATTTCARTTGGAAMGGAYCTTAAAGATCATCTCGTTCCAACCCTTCTGCCATGGGCAGGGATTCCTTCCCCTAGGCCAGGTTGCTCAAAGCCCCATCCAACCTRGTCTTGGACACTTTGATCTCTTTAGAGAAACTCTGCATTTTTGGAGATAATCACTTGTCACTGCCATGAGAGAGATGCAGTGCCAGATGCAGTTGCAGCTGCCAGATGCTAAAGAAGCAGGAATTTTGAAGTACTTCATYAGGGTTTGTAATCTGTCCCTCGTGGAGTTGTGATGCTGCAAGGTAGGTAGTATCAGGGTTTGCTACAATAGGAAAAAGCCCTAAGGCATTGCAAGCTTTCCATTTCCCTGCCAGCTAGGAAGAGATAGCTGCTCATTATTCTGGGAGGGGGGACACAGCAGGAGTGTCCTTTGGCCAGCTCACCAACYCTTCCCACAGCCAGCTTCTTCTCCTGTGAAACGTGGGAGGACCTCAGGCTTTCTAAGGAACATTTTTCACTGCATCCCGCAGCCAGAGGGTTGTGCAAACCCTATTGCATCAGTGTCTTGCTCAATCTGCAGGGTGGGCAGGAGGCTGCTCCCAGCTCCTGTGTTTTGGTGGTTCATGCTGTGGACAGTGAGGAGCCCCTGCTCTGAGGAACTGGCAGATCCCAGAGTGAGCACAGCTGAACTGTGGAGTGAAAACAAGCCCGAGGAGGTGGGCTGGAGCTGAGCCTGGAGATTGCCTCTCTTGCTGCTGGGGGAGATGCTGTGCCCCCCAGCTGGGCTTTGCTGGTGGCTCAGCTGCTGGCTCTGTCCCTGCTGCTGGCTCTGTCCCTGCTGCTGTCTCCCTGTGGCTTCACCCAGTTGTTACTTGGCACAGGCTCGGCTTCTTGGCTGAAAGGTTTTGGTTTCCTAATCAGATTGATTAGCACAAAATGTAAGTGCAAACTTCAAAATAGTTTAAGCTCTTCTTGTTATTTTGGCTTTGAAAAAATCACTGTTATGCTACATTATTCTCCTAACAACCCACATTTGTTTTTTTYCTTGGATGCCAGCTCTCATTTTCAACTAGAGCCTTCAAAAACAACATGCTGGTGGAGTAGCAAAGTGTAAAAAGAAAATAAAAGTAAAATGGTTAGAAAAAAGTAACGAAGTTGAGTATCAGCAGTGTGCTGTGCTTGAGGAGGAGTAGGTGATTGCAGCTCACAGGACATCTATGAGCTGGAGACCACCAGGCAGCATAGCTGTTTCAGTTCCCTGATAGTATTTGATTTAATGCTTTGATTCCTGGCCTTTTCTCATTTGAAACTTTAAGCTGTTTAAGGGTTCTGCTTTCAAACTTCTTTTGTCTTAGGCTATTAACTTTTAATTGCAAATTGAGGTAATGTGTAACTGGAGGGTAAGGAATCCTGGAGAGTCCCAYGTAGATGAGTGTTTTCAACTTTTGACACTTCCTGATCAAACTGTTTATTCAGATCCTACTTAACTGTCAAAAGTCATTTGMCTTTTTTAAAGGGGAGGAACTGCTGTAAAACCTCTTTCATGATTTATTGTGTGGAACAATGTCAGAGAAAATCAGTAATTGTACACAAAGGACCTCGTGATACCAAGGCCTGTAACAAAGAGTATTTTAAACAGGGMAGAGTGGGGGCAGATGCTTATGCATGAACTGTTTGGATGCTTGCAAATGAATCATTTGATTCACAAACAGGAARATTAAATTTGCCAACTTTGTTATAAAATACCTGAGATGTAAACTGCACTTAGGGATGCATTATGGCCCACAACCACACATGGGTGTTATGAACTGTCTTGTATTGATGTCCACTTGTCTCTGTTTAGTCTCTGCTTAGTGCAGACAAGTTTTTTTTTCAAGCTACTCTTCAGTTTGCAGTGACCATGTCTGATTGGCCGAACATAAACAAGTTTACAGCATTTGCTGTTAATGACTGGAAGAGATTTAATTGACCATGTGGAAGGCTCAGTGGCTGTTTGAACATCACAGTAACTTTCCTTGCATCATTGTCAGAGGCCTGAGCTGCTCGGTTGTTTTGCTGGACTGGAACTGATGTGGATATTTGCCAATAAGCTTGTTAGAGCTTTGGACCCATTTTAGCTCTCCCCATCCTTGTCTCATCCTTGCATAACTGTTCTGGGASCTGCTACAGGTGCACAAACCTCTGCCACCCTGTCCTTCCTACCTTCTTTGGTGACAGTGCTGAGGACACCTGTAGCTTTCAAGGGATGAAGTGCAGAGTGATGTGAGTGGCTTGGAAAGTTCTTCCACTTGTGCTCCCACCTTGGAGCACAAGTTTCACATGGTCCCTCTCTCTCCAAAGAGAGCAGCACCAGTTCATTGGAGCTGCAACCCTCAGTGCCCGTGACTGTTTCCCTCTTTGCCATGACATGTTCATGAGCATTTCATCCTGCATGCAAAGTGATTGCAGTTTCGCTCAGCCTGCAGAAATGAAAATGCCATCAAGCTGCTCTGGTTACCCTTCTATGCATCAGTACTCAAAAGGAGAGTAATCTCTGCTACCAGAGTTTAAACAAGCACTTTTGAGGAAATTGCCTTCTTTATGAAACACTCAGCCAAGAGCCTTTTGTTGCTCTTTGTTTTCTATGATAGCACATAAATAAAAAAACATTTGGGTGTGAGGGCAGAGCAATCCTGTAGAGCTGGTAGCCGTGCCCCCAGCCCTTCATGGGTGTGAGGCCATTGTGCTTGATGGTGCACTCCGTGGCTCAAGCTTGGACAACCCCACAGATACCTTCAGAAATAGGGAGTTTGAAACKGGGGATCTTGGAACTTGCTTTGCTTCTGTGCTTGAAAGGAATCTGGTCACGTATATACACATTACCTAATGTTTGACATTTGTGATTGCAGCATTTCTGGTGTCTGAGGATGGCCTGATGGGTGCTTTCTCAGCCTCTGTGCTGGGATCTCTGTTATGAAAAACCATTTATCCTGTACCTTCTGCTATCAAAACAGGGCTGCAGTGATGGTTGTCCCTCCAGCAATAACACAGAGGGAAAGGGGATATATTCTGAACCTTTAATATCAAAATAATTCAGGTCCTGACACAGATTCTTGAGTTATTAGCCTTGGTTATGACAGTTGYTGCAGAGGTTTTGGAGCAGTGGGATTGGGCTGGAATGGGTACAGAAAAGCCTCTGAATGAAATCAGTCAACGCAGTATTGCACAGATGACTTCACCCTTCCCCACACCTTCCTTGCTTCCTAGAGCCTGATGCCTTTCCTACTTCTTGGCAAAGGTAGATATGCCATCAGTTTTAAAATGCTACAAAAGTGTCTTAAACATTTAGGGTTTTTTTAGAAATATAATTTTTTTAAAACTTAAACCTCTCAGCAACAATTGCAGCAGGCATCTGGGTACAGAGTGATGGGTGGCCACTTGGTGGAAGTGGCTTGTCCTGGAGAGAAGAATTGGGATCTCTCAGCAGGCTGAATTGGCCAAGCAGAGTAAAAAAATAGTTGTTTTTCTCCAAGTTGGCAACTTTACGCTACTGGTTGCAGATATAAATGAACTTTGTCTTTGGAAGGCATCTGTGAGGCGAGTGCTTTGAAATGTGTATAAAGGGATGTTTGTATGGTTATCTATTCAGGAGAGTTATGCAGTTGCATTAGCTTTGAGCTGCCCTGTCACATAACAGAGGGCAGCACAAAGCACCTATTTAGAAAGTATAAAATTTGTGCTGAACAAGGGTGGTACAAAGCCACTTGCCCATCTTTCTCCTTGGAAAATAAGATGTTTTTTACAGTGCTGTTGGATAGCGGGGCTTTGTTTGCCAGCTCTCGTGAACAAACAGCGTGTTGTTATCCCGCTTCATCACAAGGTTGTCGCTTGGTAGGGGTGTTTCAGGTATTCCTGATGCACAGAAGGCAATGTCTGATCTGAAAACACTCCAAGATATGGTATCTTTCCAAAAGTGAGAACTTGGTGAAGGTAGTAGGTCTTTTGTTCAGCAAACTTGATGGCAGTCGTGCAGTTTGCTGGTCAGCTCTTCCTAACACCGGCTCTTTTGGAACAGTAGAGCAGCGACTTTGAACTGTTATGAAAACAGGATTGTTTTTTTAAGGCTATAAAAAGCATCCATCTTGTTCTTTTTTGGCACAGCTTTTTCGCTCATTTGTAGTCAGTGCTCTGAGTCCCTGTAAATCTGAAAGTATCCCATGTAAACATCTCTATTCCACAAACAGTAGCTGYGGCTTTGTTCCCTGAGCCACTTCTTAGTGGAAAACTGCAGGGGACTTGGCTTCTTACTCTCCTCACCTATG
Organism: Malurus melanocephalus; assembly: GCF_030028575.1. Lineage (NCBI taxonomy): Eukaryota > Metazoa > Chordata > Aves > Passeriformes > Maluridae > Malurus > Malurus melanocephalus. The sequence goes on from NW_026623617.1 coordinate 71,603, forward strand.
GGCAAACTGTAGAAAAATCTCTTGCACTTCTAGTTCCTATTGCAGAATTAGGTGTAATATTAAAGTACTTGTCTTAGCAGAACTTGCTGAGTTAAAAAAACAAAAGGTAATTGACTTAGGTGCGATTGCATATGAATATTTCAACCTCCGAATATTGCAACAGCATTTGTTTTTCCTTTTTGCCATGCACAATGGCTTACTGTGTAGAATGATGGACTGCATAGATGGTTATAATCACAAAAATATGTAACGCTTGCTAAAATGTTGCTTGCAGTCGCTCAAAATTTTGCAAATTTGTTTTTTTTTTTTGCTTTTTCTTTATGATTAGAATCTGTAATAGGCAAACCACAGAGGAAAATCTGGAGAAAAGGGTGAATCAGAGTGACTTGAGTCTCCTGACTATTTAAGTACCTGTGATGTCATCTTGTAAATCTGGATTACAAATCAGTGGCAGCGGGGTCGTTTTGGTCCTGCCTTCATGCCTCAACTGGTGGCATTAAATATTCATGAAACATTTCTCTGAACTTAAAATCCCCAGTCTCATTTTACCAAAATTCTCCCCAATTGCATGGCTGGCAAGAAGAGTTCCTAAAATCCAAAGCTATTTGCRTGTGCATGGACACCCACTTTTTCCAGCATTAACTTTTTTAATCTGAAAGTGTCCTTTTGTAGCTTTCTGCAGCATCCAGCCATCCTGCAAACTCTCACCAGAGCATCTTTGCCCAGGGACAAATGCATCAGGTTAATCCATGGGACAGAGTGAAAAATGATGCTGCTGCCACTGCCTGGTTGCTCCTGTGGGCTTCACAGCCCTTCCTGAGCCATCAGATCATTTATGTAGACAGTGTGATGRCTTAAATCAGATTTAAGTTAGAAGATGGGAAATCGTGGTTTAAAGAATCAATGCAAATTGTGTTCTGTAGTTCTATGTTTATCTTCAGAAAATRATGAAAATGTGTTCAGTTACACTTAGTCAATAATTCCTAAATGTGTTTCAGCCTCTTGGTTTGCTTTGAGTACACTTACTCATATGCTTTACTTAAGACAGTTCTAAAACTTCCTTATAAAGTAAATATTTAATTTGTTTTATAGTTGTGTGGGTGGATGAAATTGGAAATTTATTAAAGATGCCCAAACTCCACATGATATTGAGTTTCTCCAGCAGGCTAAAAGATATGTAATAAATAGACTTCTGTGTTTGTCATCCTGCTGCTGCCAGTTCTAGGATCTCTTTTGAGAAYGGTTTTCAGTCATTCCTTAGAGCATCATAGGGAGCAGCCCTCTGACTCTGGTATCTTATCTCTGTCAAGAGAATGAAAAGATGCTGTTCCCCACTCCCATTTGGGCTGATGTGGTCACTGGACTGAGATGCTGCTGGTCCAGGGCAGAAGGTGCACTGAACCCCAGCCATGACCTGTGACTGTGTTTGCCTCAGCAGCCACCTCTCCTGGGGTTTGGCTGTGTCTGTGTTCCCAGTTCGGCTTTCTGCAGCTGAGGGCTGGACATCACAATGCCAGTCCTGTCCTAGAGCAGTTCCTTCCTTTGACAGTTTTGAAAATAGCATTATTGCATGAACCTTCTTGGTGTCCACTTAAAGGAGTATCTGATTTTTTATCTGTCCTGAAGAATGGAGCACATAAATCTGACATTCAAATTATGCTAATGTGTGTCCAGTTTGGTTTTCTTACTGTAAAAATCTGGGTATAGTGAGGGAACCTTGCATAAATTGAAAAAACAGTTTTCAGAAACAACTGTTCAAGCAAATTTCAGAATGTAGTTGTAGATTTGGCTGTGCTTTCTTTCACCTATGGGATGGTAATTTCCATGGTTCTCTCCTCTGGTCCCTGCCCTGTTTCCTTCAACATTCCCTGCTTTGAAGCTGCCAAACTTCTGTTTGATCTTGCAGCCTTAATATTTCTTTAATCTCATATTGTGCAGTAGTGTGTATATAAATAAACCAGGGAGGCATTTTACAAGAGATTTGTAACCTTCTTGCAGAGGTCCTTTAAACYATAACCTGAAAGAGTGGGTCATTGTGGGGGCTGGGTGGAGCAGGATCTTTACTTGTTCCTGTATTTAATCTTTGATGCAAGCTGAAAACAAATCTCTTTTCCTTTTTGCAGATATCAGCTACTGACCATGTCAACAGAGTTCCAGGATGCTCACCTTGCAGAGGTGAAACCTCTGGTGGAGAAGGAGGAGGTAATTATTTTAAAGATTTTTAGAGCTTACATGTTTTATGTCATGACTGCTGTTGAAACTGCACAAGTGTTCTTAGATTATTTCAAGTTCCATATTGTATGGAAGAAACAAGAAAAACTGAAGATAGAATAAGAACATTATTTTTTTAATAATGCAAAACTGAGCCTTAATTTTTTTGTTCTTGTTGTTTGATTTTGTTCTTTTTATATGATGGTGTCATTTTTTCTCTGAATATTGACAGCTCTGGGTGTCTTTAGCTGTATGGAATGATGCCAACTGGGCAATCTCACATGCACTCCTCTATAGCTACAGACTTCTCAATGTAAACACAAGCTTGGCTCTGTCAGCTGCCTCTCCCAGAGGGATCCTTTGCTTTTCCTTTGGGCACAGCAGAGTCCAGAGGTGGAGCTGAGCCCCTCTGAGTGCCTTGAGCCATGAGTTACAGGCAGCTGGGTGTGCACAGCCCACAGCCTGTTGCAGCCACTGAATTTGCAGCATAGAAACATCCCAGCTTTTTTTTAACATTTTTGCACCACTTTCCACTTCTTATTGCACCATTTTTTGTTTCAAAAATCTATCAACATCTGGATTCAGTGACTATGACTCTTCAATGGTAACCATACTCTGCTTTAGTATGTTCATGGCAGAAAATTCACTGTAAAATGTGAAGAAATATCTCAACTTCTTCTTGAATCAAAAGATTTTTCTCTTGTTCCCAATGAAATTATTTCTTGGCAGTTATTTATATAAATGTGTTGGTGTTTTGTTTTGTTTGGTATGTTTTTTTTTTTCCTGGTCTTATACACCAGAATTCATTGCTCTCTCTGCTGCTTTCCTTTTTATTCCCTGTCTCTTTTATGTCAACACTTCAGAAAATCATTTCCACTTGTGACTGCAGTGAAATGGCTAGAGAAACTTTAAACACAGCTCCTTTGCCAAGGACATGGCATGAAAGCAGAGCTTGTTTGGTTACCACTGAATGCAGCACTCAAACTTTTCAGAAACTAARACCCCTTTTTAATGCCCATATTGTCCAGTACTACTGAAGTAAAGGAGATTCTAAATCTTGTTGGTACTGAAATATCTGTGCTCCAAAGTTCAGAAATAGCTTAAAACACTGATTAACTTTCAGGGTTTCTGTGGCACATAGGTCAAAAGTTGGAATCTTGACAATGAACCCTATATGCTTTTGGTCATTTTACCTTAAATTTTGCCTGTGTGGGGAAACTGGGACAGAGTTTAATTTCCTCTGTGGACATTTTAACATAGGTGAAGGAAGTTACTTAATGTATTTTGAGAAAGAGGAAAGGGTTGCCCTGAGGGAAGCTCAGCACATGTTAAGGTGAACAGTAGACCTGGTTTTGGGTGGGTTATTGGGTGATGCACTCTGGAGCCGTGTCCTGGCTTCTTGTGCTTGGGTTTCTGCTACAGCCAACTCTTTTATTCCTGAGCAAGGATCAGCCTTCTTTCATAAGCTGTTGGTACAGATGCCACATATACTGATTTCCTTTCATGTCCAGGTCCCACTGGAAAAACAGTGGATGAAATGCTGTGCTTAAAAGGTCATGAGACCAACAGTATAATAAAATGAAAATAGAGCATATTGTTTAGAGATAAGGCTGTGCAAAATTAATTCTGCTCAGTCAGATCTTAGGCAGTTGTTTGCACATCCAGAACTGTGCTTTATTGCCTAAAAGTCACAGCTGTGAGAATTACAGGTTGTGCTGCAGTGCTTTGAGGGTCCCCCATCTGAGATGATACTGCCCAATAATGGTGCTTCTGACATCGGTCCTTAATTTACCTGGGTTTCTGAAGCTGGGTGACCCCCTTGCCAGGACTCTCAGCTTTCCTTTTTATGTCAATATTTTTCAAGCATTGGCCTCTTTTGCACTTTGCAGCATAAAATGTTTACTTGGCTTCTTGTTCCTCTGTTTTCAGCCCCGCAGTGAAAATAAGCATTTTTAACTTCTTTCTTGTCCTTTAATAAGGGGAAGTAACTTAAGACACTTCTTTCTTTGAAGCTCTAAACCTTGTAGATTATTGGAGGCAGAGAGGTTGTTGCCTAACTCCTTCTCTGGTGGAGATCCTTGATGGGTGCCGGAGCTTGTCAGTAATAGCTATAGCAGGTGACAGGTTGGAATGTCCAGCCAGCCTCCCAAACACTGCAAAGACTAATTTTGGATGGAACAAGACACTTTCCATCATGTCACAAAATCCCAGTAATGACTGTTTAACTGAGTTGCAAGTGTTCAGTGCATCCTTGAACAGAGATTTCCCATCCTGGGCAGGACTGAGGCTCTCCCATGGCTACGATAAGTGATGGAGAAAAGTTCACTGTTTTACTGCTCCTGGTGAGTGCATTGCTCAGAGATTTAACAATAACTGAGGATGCACCAGCTTTTCTCCTTCATTTTACTGGTCTGTAATCTAGTATTTTACTCCTCTCATTTCTYCATGAAGATTAGTGGGTTTAAAAGCTCTTGGGTGAATTTTAATGCTCATCAGAAGAGCTCTCATTGAATGGACAGAGAGCTCTCAGCTGCAGAAGTGATGGGCTAGAACACATAACCCAGCACAGATTTCTGGAGTTCCAAGTTACTTCCATTAATGCTTTCAAATCTCTTTGCAGGCCATCACTCGCCTCCTTCCAGACTTCGATGTTCAGGCAAGTAAAGCTATTATTCCTTCTTTTTTTTTTCTACTTTTTTTTTTTCTTTTTGCAAGAGGGGAGATTGAATTGACATTTGAGAAAACAGCAAGATGTGACCAGAAGGGACTGCCTGCTTGCCAGGAATGCTGTTACTGTGGGAGAGGGGTCTGAATGGGGCTGTGCTGTAGCCATGTGAAGGAGGCCACAGGGGGCCTTTTCAGACTGGAGCTGAGAAAGTTTCAGTCAAAAGGGGTGACTGGTTTGCAAGCAGTTCTATTCTTGATAAGAGAATGAGAATCTTTGGTAGTGGCAGTGAAAACAATATATTCCCCTCCCACATGGACACACACTTTCCCCAGTTAATTTGCTTTCGTTAGCAGTGTGCATGCATTTCCTCAGAGGAAATGTTTCTCTGGATGCATCCCGTTATGCTGTTGAAATTTTACAAAATATTCCTGAAACCTGTGGGGTGTGGAAGGTGCTAAGCAGTCAGTTTTGTCAGGAATAGGACTGATGGTATTTCTGTAAATTTATTTAAAGCCAGAACATRTGAGTTCATAAAGCACACCACGAGGTCACACGGTGGCTCCCCACTTTCCCTGCTTGTCATGCTTCTGAAAAATGACTTGATAACTCAAGGGCAGCAGCCRCCTCTTATTTTATTGACTGAGAAGTTTGTTCTTGTTTGTTCTTAATCTGAGACTGAGGGACTGCATGGCTGCAGGAGTTGAACAGGGATGGAGAGCAGGGAGTTTGTTTTTGCCCTTGAACTGCTTTCCCATGGCTGAGGACAAGGAGTGTGTGTTGGGAAAAGAGGCTCACTGGGTGTCTCATTTTTATTGAGAGGTGYAGAAATAGAGGCAGGCTGTGCAGGAATAGGGAAAGCTGTTAAATGGTTCTAGTCTGTGTTTGGCTCCTTGAAGAAAATAACCCTTCTCTACTTTATTGCATCTTGCGCTTTATTAGCACCTGTTTATATTTTTATTCAGTGTTGTGCCAATTGCTTAAAAAATACAGCACAAATTCAACAGTCATCTCCTTGGAAATCAAGAGAGAGAGCTATCTGGCACATTTTTTTTCATCTTTCAATGGTTCTTACTTCTATAACAAAACTGTAGTTTACATTAATCCTGCATCTTCCCCCTCATCTTTTCTAATGAAATCTACTGCCTGAAGTCTTGATAAATGTAACTTAAGATTGTGCCCATACAGCTTCTTGCAGGACTGCGCACAGTGTTGGGTCCAGATTGATCACTTGGTCTAAATAAATTGAATCCCAGATTAAGTCTGCATACAGGGGTACTGTGGTATTTTGATTAAGAATCCAGAAGTGACCCATATTTAATTTCTATTCTTGGAATAAATTGCTTGGTTTGTAAACCATGTGTATATATAGATTTTTTAACTTGCAAGATCAAATTCTTTAAGCCTTTTTGCTTTTTTTTCTCCATGTTTTGGATTAACTGTCACTAATCCAGAGCAGTGTTTCTTGTCATTTAGCCCTGTTCTGCCAGCTCTTACTTTTTTTAATGATCTATCTTTGTTAAGAGTTTAATCTTTGCTTGTTCTAGTTCAGGAAGGAAAAATGTGGAAGAACAGTCTCAATGYATTTTGTTAAGAGCTCTGGTTGCAGAGGAGACTTAGCTTTGGTCCTTAAAGCCACAAATATCCCACCTATGTCTATTTGAGCTGTTTTGTGGTTGACTTGTGGAAAAGGTGGTTTGGAGCTTCTGTGAGAGATTTGATTGCTTATTTCATTAGAGGAGTTCATGTGTGGCCCTAGAGCACCCAGGTCACTCAGGAGTGAGACTGAAGATGAAGTGTGCTCTTGGTGAGCAAACTCTCCCRTGAACTATTTGGGAACAGGATGGACCTGGCCAGGGAAGGAAGGGATCAGTGCTTGGCAGRTGGAGCTGCCTATTTTTGATGCCTATGAATGAATGTGGGCATCCACAATATCCACTGCAAGTTGCTCTATCCTTCTGCGTGCAAATTAAGCAGTGTTCAGTTCATGACTTTGTTTCTGCCACTAGTGAAAGGAGCTGTCTGTGAGGTGCTTTCCTTTGAAGGGTAAATTTTATMCAGTTACTCAGATTTGAAAAATAAATAGATCCTTACTTCACTTGCAGTTCTAGACAGACTGAAGTTAAACATAGCTTTCCATTTTTAAAGTCATCCTCTGTATAGCGGGATATTGTCGTGTGGTTATTCTCAGAATATCCCGGAATTATGGCGGAAAGTCTTTGTGACATTATCGGGGGATGGCAAGGCAAGAGATAAAAGCACTGACATCTCTGAACTGCTTCTAGGGATTTGTCTGGGGCACCTACCTGAGAACTGAAGTAAAAGCCCCCTGTATCTCAAGAGGGAAGTGTTGGAGTGTTCCTGGCCAAACCTGTTTCAGCATAATTGATGATAAATTGGTGCAGGGCACTATGCCCTGTGTGGCTTTGTTGTCTTCGTGCCAAGCACATTTTAATTGTATTTCCAGTTTGATGCATTTGTGTATTCTCTAGCTCGGTAGCTTTGGAGCCAAAGGGGCCCTGGATTCTCCTCACTGTGTCTGTTCTCCCAGCTCTGTTTCAGTCCATCAGGACACTGCATTCTCTGTAACTAATCAAAATTAGGAGCTGTGTGGCAGCTGTAGGTGGCAGAGATGAGTTTGTCCCTTGCAGTTCATGGCTCATGGCCATCTGTATCCATAGGCACGCAAGTTCCATTTCTGCTTTCCTTCCTCCTCCCTCCTGCTTGCTGGGGGAGAAGGGAAGAGCTGCCTTGGAACGGGAGATGGATCATCTGGTGCACGTAGCAGGAGCGGTGGGATTCCCACTGGCACCGCTGGACGCGGTTCGGGGCGTTGCAGCGTTTTGTGTGGATTTCCTCATCCTTTTGGGATGCTGAAGGAAAGGGGTGGGGGTGGCTGTGGTTTTGCACTCAGCAGAGCAGGGTGACCCAGTGCTAATCGGACTAGGAAGAATCCCTGGGCAGAGCTGTCGCAATAATCTGCGTCAGTTCCTGCACCAGAGTTTTTGTTGTTGGCTTCCACTTTCCACCAAGGGTCACTTGCATTTACATCTGAGGTCATCATCCTCACTGAAGTGCCTCACACCAAACCTGGTTTGGGGAACCTTTTTCTTCATATTGCTAATTTAGAATAGAAATGTTAACAAATTTAAAAAAAAAAAAAAAAAAAAAAAAGTGGAAATATGGGCCTTGGCGTTTTAGGGAAAAATAAGCATATGATGAATTGAAGTTCTATTTTAGAGTAGAAAAAGCTAGTGGGAAAATGCTAAATAACTTTAGGGCAAAAGGGATTTGAAATTCAACATTGAAATATCACATTAAAAGGCCAAATATTTTTGATCTCCAAGACATTGAAAAAGAGAAGTGAAAAAAATAACCTACGCAGGTATTGCTATAATAAAGTTCTTAAGTAATACAAATTTAAAATGTACTGTCTCCTAGCAATTTAAAAGCTATTTAAATCTTCTTTAAAAGCTCCAAAGCTTTTCCCTCAGTTCTAAGGCAAGAGAAGGGAAATGTATTTAACAGTCATAATATTATGAATTAAAATAAAAGCATGAGATTGTAATTGAGGATTAAATATATTTGAAAGCTTTAAAATAATCTTGATGGAATGCAGTATTTTACTTAAAATATAAAATATGACGTATTTAGCAAAATATGCAGCATGTGTGTGCAGTTTTCCTTTTTAGATACCTGAAATATTTTGGTTGTGTGTTCCTTACTTCAGAAAACAACTTGTTCATAAACATGTTTCTCAATCCATGTCTTCCTCAGCCAGGGTAGAGAGGGGAAGAAATAAATGAGCCCTCCYGTGTGATAACAAATTGTCTTCCCCTTCTAATCTTATGAAAAAATAAAAAGGTCACTTGAAGTAAAAATAAAAKTTATTTAAGAATGTACCAGCTCCTTCAAACTGAGACAACCTCCCTTAAATTTCACATATTGAAAGTGTTTTTGTGTGTGTGTTTAGTGCACTAAGATAAGACTGCACCTCTGCTAAAGTGAGAGATGTGAACAGATGGTGTGTTTGTCTTTATCCTTCTATCGGATTAGTGTACCTTGGATTTTTTTCCAAGATAGTGTTTTAATACAAATCAGTTGGTGAAGAGCCTCTTACTATAATGTTGATGTTGATTGGGATGTGCTGCCATCTGTTTTCAGTGCTCTGCATTTTGAAAACATCCATCCCTACATCACGTAGACAAATCTCTTGATCTTTAATAGGATCAATAGGGATGTGAAGTTGTTGGTTTGATGTCACCAAACAAACTGGTTTGAATTGATTGTTTTTTAGAACCTTGTGTTTATTTCTCATTAAGAATTYGTGCTACAGGAAAATAGCTCAACCCTTTTGAATTAGGGGAGTCTTGCTGTGATGTTAATGAGAAATTGAGCCAATTGTTAAACTGCTGTGTTATGCCAGTTATTGGGAGCACTGTCACCTGTTGTCTCTGAGCTATTTTTAGTTGACACTGAGTTTGAACTAGACTCAGGTTTCTAGTTCCAGAAGAATTAGCTGTGGCAGGCATTGGGAAGTGCAGGTTCAAGGGTTTGTTTTTATCTACCGTGAATGGTCTTTTCCTTTGATGCCTGAAGGGGGTAAGATCCCAAATCTTGAAGGTCCTCTTTGCAAGCACAACATGTTCTGGATTTTCATTGTTGTTGCTAGAAGGCTCTAGCAATAAAAATCTGATTATATGAAATGCCTATTAGTCTCTAACTGAGGAGAAAATAATTTCAATATTCCTCACTCAGCAGGAGGTGCATCACACAATAATGGTTACTTTCAGTACTATGTTGAAGTTGCCCAATTATTGTATTGCTGTGTTTTGTTTCTTTTTTTTTTTAATTAGCTAAGTGTAAGAGTAGAATGTGGAAAATATCAAATTACATAATTATTAATTTCAGCTATTATTAATTGCTATATACTGGCAGTGTAAATCTCTTCAGGGGTATTGGATGATGTATATTAATGATATAAAATGTTATTGGGGTGCTGAGCAATTTGATTTAGTGGGTGGCATCCCTACCCACAGCAGAGGATTGGAACTAGATGATCTCTAAYATCCCTTCCAACCCAAGCCTTTCTGTAATTATATTKTAATAATATAKSTTAATKATATACCCAWTTTATAATATACAATACCATATTTTCCAACAAAAGCTCAACTTRTTGACATTAGTGTGCTCATGTAGGGATCCTTTAAATTAAAAGTTGCTTTTCTGCTTTGGAAAAGACTAGGTATCAAACATGTAAAAGGCCTTGGTTTTGTTGTTTAGAATCATTGTGACTTACACTATTTTTTCAGTCTTTTGTGTTCTCTGGAAACTTTAAAGTTGGCTTTTAGGAAGGAACTCAGTTCTGACTGAATTTAGCATAAGTTTGGGGTGTTTCAGCATTTCAGATAACGAAATGTGAAATGACGCTAAACTTCTCAAAATGTGACAAAAACAGTGACAGGAAAGTTGTGCTAATTATATGTGCTAATTCCCAGGTCTGAAATTYGGCACTTTGTACATTATGGGGCAGGGACTTAGTTCATCTTTGATGTCTGACCTCTATTGAGTACGTTCTTCCCCTGGTCAAACCTGACTCAAATCCTATTTAAGAATGACATCCTCGTGAATTAGTCTGTTTTGGTTTCCCCAGCTGGGCATTATGGGAGTCATAAGCCTATGTAGGAGAGCAGCTTGTCTATATAACCCAGTTTCCTACTGGGACAAAGTAAAAAACCTGCCACCAGTCTTCTGTTTGGCTTGCTGGATTTGTCACCCTGTTTTGCTTAAGGATGGTCCTGGATGTGGAAGATACAGCCTACCTGATAAGTAATGCAGTGAGTACACTGAGGAATGGATCTCTAAGGGGATATAAAAACTGAAAATTAGAGTTTTGATGAAGTATAGTTTGGGGAGCTGCAATGTTTGACTTGTCCTGTGTACAAGGGGGTTAGATCTTGATTCACTGCTTCAGTTGTAACTTAAAACTGATGTAATTGTGTAATTTAAAGGAAAATAAATGAAATGTAGAATGKCGTTGCCTGGAAACCTTATATTCAACAAAATGTGCAGTGTATTCCTTGTCTCAAATTAAGGATTTGAGATTTAGATTCAATTATTGCCTCAGATATTTGAAGAGTTTTTTAAAAGGCTTTTGCAGAGGCTGTACACCTCTGATTTCTACAGCATATTTTTTAATAGATTTGAATTTAACTTGGACTTTGCCTCTGGGCGTTACTGCACAGAACAAGTCCTGCCCTGGCAGCAGCAGGCAGTGCTGCGTGACATGGATCATATCTGTGTCCTGTGCAATAAATAAACGTCTCTGGTGAGATGAAAAGACTTGCTACTACCTATATACTCCTTTGATGGCTATGTAAGTGTAACTATACTGTAAATAAGGGTCTGAAATAACAGTGAGTTTGTGATACCCTTTACACATGTTGGCAAAATACAAAATTGTTTATACCTGTCTGAAGTTCAAGTGCAAAGTCACATCTAACTTAGGTAGAGATCCRGAAGATGGTGCTCAGGGGGAATTTGGTTTGTTAATGCTGTCCTTGGCTTTAAGATCAATAAGTAGTGTAAACTGTTATGCAAATAATAGCAGTTTACTTATTCATGTTATTTTCCTGATAATCACCACAATAATGTTGTGGTTATTTCGTTCTCTTAGCAGACTTTAGGCAGTTGGGTTTATGCTCAGGTTGTGCATCACAAGCCATAAAACAAACACCTGGCGATTTTATTGGGGAAGGCTACTGCAATTACAAGGCTTCACAGTGTAATCTTTATAGCAAATAAGCAAATACAGGGTAACTAATATGGCTTTCTTTGGGGAGCAGTTGTTATTTGCTCAGCTAGACTTTTTTTTCCTAGAAATCAGAAACATTTTGTCTTGGCAACTTGTACTTTTGCAAGTGTTGAGAGTCGTAGTTATAAGCTCCCGTTATTTTAGGTGTCATTACAACAAGCTGCTTTCTTTCTGTTTTCTTATCCTGCCTTTTAATRCAGTTAAAAACTGTTTAACTATTCCTTCAGCATCTGGTTAGAGCAGCAGTTTGAGTGCCTCTGYAGCTGTCTGTGGACTGGAGTTGGTGACTGTCAAGTGTGAAATGTTAACACAGAGCCCCCACCATGGTGGGAAACGGGCTGTTCTTGCCCAGCACTTGGTTGCAGAGCAGACCTGTGCTTGTTATTGGGGCCCTGAGGGGCAGGACCTGTGCTTGTGGTTGATCAAAGTCTGCTGCAGCATCTGTGGAGCACCTGGACAATTCCTGATGGATTCTTCCTCTTTTCTCCAGGAACAAGATGTGGAGACGGTGCACGGCTCAGTCCGTGTCACCATGTGCGGCACTCCCAGGGGGAACCGCCCGGCCATCCTCACCTACCAYGACATCGGCCTGAACCGTAAGCAAATTCTTTTTATTTTCCAGCACGTGGTTCTGTGACAGCAGTGCCATGATCAGAGGGGTGAAAGCAGCAAGGGTTAGAAAACCCTTCCCAGGTCCTTGCTTGTTTGTGAGCATTGGAAGCTGTTAGATATCACCTAACTCTTCTCTTACAGAAAGTGTAGTTCTCAAATTTTAATTTTTTTTCATCCTTTTTTCCATCCTTTTTTCATCCTTATTTCAGTAAATAATTGGAATATTTTGGTTAAAGGACCAGAAGATCTCTGGTAGTTCATAGCAACTGTGTATGAATGCTGTAAAAAAATCTCAAGGGGAGGTTCATGGTGTATTGCCAGCAGGGCTGAAAAAAATAACTCTACTGGGGCTTTGATAACCAGTGTTGTGCTGCTTGGGTTTATATGAATACTGAAATGTGTGCTGGCCTTGTGTCCTTACCCAGATTTAAGAAAAAACTTTAACTGTCTTTTATCTTATCTGTCATATAATGAACTAATAGCCAGATCTGCTCTAGTTTGTTCTTTTTGTCAGTGATGTTACACACAATTCACTGTTTCTTAATCACTTATCAATATTTTAAAACACCTGTAGATCTTTAAAGTCTGGCTRTCACTAATAAGAAAAAAAAAAACCCTGCTTTCTTGCTTGTGTTTTGTGGAAGTGTCTTTATTTTTGATTTTCAGTAAATCAGGGCAGAGAAAATCTGGAACCTATCCTTGAATAAGACCTTTTCCTTTCTAGAGTTGCAAAGTTTTCYCAAACTTGCGTGTTCTCCTAAAGCTGATTTGACCTAGAAATATTTTATATTCTGCCAAAATGTTGTATGTATGTTGTGTGAGGACACTCAGAAACACACACAGAATATTGAACCATTTTCTGGGCATCTCAAAGATGGTGCTTTCCGCATCAGAAAGAAAATATGCTAATCCTCTCCCCACATTAATATTGCTTCAAAATCAGAAATCAGATCACCTCAAAACTTGGAGCCTACAGCACTGAGTATCTCCGAAGGATGCTTTTGTCTTGAGCTGTCTGCAGCAGCTGATCACATAATGTTTAATCTGAAATATTTGGGCAAAAGCACAAGYTGCCATCTTAGCCTTGAATTTTTTTTTCCTCCATTTGTTTTGACACAATAAAAAAAGGGCAAGGAAATGGATCATTTAATCTAAGACAAAACCTAGGATGAATATCCTTAGCTACTTTTTCTTAGTATTTTAACTTTGCATAAAGAATAATTTTTGAGGAATTAGGTGTACCAAGCAAAYACTTGTAGCAGRTACAAAAATAACRTAGACAAACCTTAGCTGATCTGATCAACTTTTCATTAACCTGCAGGATAGGTTAATATATTATTTTTATAGCCACAAACTTAGTATTTCCTTCAGCACAATTGTTTCATGTTTTCTTTTCCTTCCCAAGATAAAACTTGCTTCAACCCTCTCTTCAACTTTGAGGACATGCAGGAAATCACCCAGCACTTTGCAGTTTGCCATGTGGATGCGCCTGGTCAGCAGGATGGAGCACCATCTTTCCAGGCTGGGTGAGTTGTCAGGGAAACAGCCCATGCTTTCATAGTTATCCTCTCTTTGGAAAACAAGTCTTGATCTGAAATTTCATTAAAAAGTGCTTGCAGAAAGCACAGTTGGTGGCTTTTTGAACTTAAATCCTAGCACTCTATTCCTAAAATACTGAAGTTCTGGGAGCTCTGTTTTGTTGTGTCRGTTCACAGTAGACTTTGGGGTTATAATTTAGGGTTTTAGCTCTGATAAGAAAAATGCTTGTAAAGCAGTTCCTTGGCAGACATCTACATTTGTCAATTTAAACACTGAGTTAGCTTGTTTTGCAATGACATCCTGAATATAAATACMAAACTAAATTATTACTATAACCAAGATAGACATTAACCTCCACATGATGTCCTTCCTAAATCTGTGGTCTGTATGAAATGGCAGCATGGTGGATGTTGATAATTTGATAACCTACCTGAAAAATCCAAGTTGTTGGACAGTAATAAGGTGATGAATGCCCACAGAAGGTTGTAGATATCTGTGTATTCCTGACTGAAGCTGGTACAGATGCTGTAACTCTTGGAAGTGTTGTGTGCCATGAGCACTGTCATTGCCAAAATGCTTCACCCATTTAATGTCAAATGAGACAGGTTTACCTTGAGATTTAATGTCAAATGAGACAGGTTTACCTTGAGATGCCCCTTGGGCAGGGGTCAGCTTGGCTGAGGAAGGGAGCAGCCAACATGCCAAGGGGAGGATACGAGGCAAGGACCAGTTGTTCTGTAAGAACTACGTATTAAGGAGCTTATAAGTACCCTTATTGCATGAGCCAGTCTATTTCCCTGCTTAATTTTTAAGCTGGTCTGATGCTGTTGTTAGCTGCAGTGGCCCAGTTGTCTATCAGAGCAGCCTACAAAGCTATTTCAGTCAGCCCTTCTTTGCATTTGTATAAATCGTGAGCTTTTAAGTGCCTTAGCCCTCGTGTCCTGAACAAGTGTTAATGCTTCTGGGTTGTCAGCTGCAGAGGGAAACCATCATGACCTGTGGCCAGTGAAGACCTCTGCTTGATAAAATCATGATGGCAATGTACAAAGGAAGCTGTGCTAGCTCTTCCAACGGGGAGACCAGCATGCTCAGGTTAAGTCATAGAACCATGGTTTGGTTTAGAAGGGAWATTTGCAATTCACAKGTCATCCCATCCAACCCCTGCAATGAGCTGGGACAACTTGATCAGATTTCTCTGTCCAACCTGACCTGAGTGTTTGCAGGAATGGCAGGGTTGGGGCATCTGCCACCTCTCTGGGCAATCTGGTTTTGGGTTTACCACCCTCATTGT
>NW_026623617.1:86751-113754 GCF_030028575.1 Malurus melanocephalus
AAAAACAAACAAACTAACAACTTCCTTAGATAAACATTGCCTCCTTCTCCTGTCACAACTGGTCCTGCTGAAAAGTTTGTCTTCCTCTTTCTTATAAGTACTGGAAGGCTGCAGTAAAGTCTCCTAGAMCAGAGCTCTTACAGTAATGCCAGCTTTTGTCATGATGAGGTTTAATTTACCAACAAGAAAATCTAAAAAAGTAAAAGGTTCTGCAGTTCTTGTTGGTTTTTGTTTGATTTCATTTTGTAGGCTAAGCTAGAAAATCATTAGGTGTAGTTCTGATGGGAAGCAGAGATTTAAATACATCCTAGGCAGATGTTTTCCAGCTACTCTGGGTAGATTTCTTTCCATGTGCTACTCAGATGAGTTTTTGCTCAGAATTTCCTTCCCTCAAAGTTTTATTTCTGCTTTGAAGAAGATCAGGTGCATTAACAAGCAGCTGTTTTTATTGAGCCTTCCTCAGCAGCTTCATAGCCTTCCTTAGGCCTTCATTTTCTCCATCAATATTAATGGAAAKCTGTTCTCATTTAGGCTATGGTAATGTTTGTGTCCCTAAAAACACACATGTCAGTTTTCTGCCAAATATCTAGGTCTCATTTCTGTAGTCTCTGATTCTGCAGTACAGGGAAACTTTTTTTGTGGTGGATCAGAAGCACAAAAATAGTGATTGTGGTTGGAAACTCATCTCTCTGGTTCAAACTTTTTTGTAAGTTCTAAATGTTAACTTTTCTTGGGAAGGATTCATTGTGGTCTGTTTTATTCTTAGACATCTATTTTCCTGTAACATTATATATATATATAGATTATGCTCGTGTTTCTGCTAAGCTACTTGTGCTTGCTCCTGATTTAAATTCAGCCCATACACTCAATGATCTCATGATGACCATGTTTGATACTAAATCTACTGTGATCACTGTGTCTCTAAATATGCCAATGTACACTGCTGGCAGTGGTGTGCTAACTTCTCAAACACATGCTTCTTGTAGGTATGTGTATCCCTCCATGGATCAGCTGGCTGAAATGATTCCTGGAATCCTGAAGCAGTTTGGGTGAGTGCAGAATTGTTTACTTATTTTTCTTATCATTCTCTGTGTGGCTCACTGAAAGAGCAGGCATTTGCTTTGCTGTGGCTGGCTGGCATTTTGTTTGCTAGAACCACACTTGTGGTTGTTTTGGATTCCTCTRTTATAGATGGATTGCTTTTGCCTTGGTTTCTGAAAGAGCTGATTTTTTGGCCCTTTTTGAAATGTCTGTTTATTTTTAAACAGGAAGCAGCTTAGGAGAAATCCCATGTGCTTAATTTAGGGGCTTCCTCCAGTGTTTTCTGTGCATCGCCCTCRCAGGGGCAGGGCACAGACAATCTGTTCTTCCCACTGTAACAGCCCACGTTTTCCTGTGTGGTTAAGCATGAAAAAAAAAAAAAATGCAGAGTCCCATCTTGAGGCATTTACTGTTTTGTTTCTGTGGCTTGAGTGTCCTGGGGGTCAGTCTGACCTCCCCAAGCCTCTTCTACTACCAAGTGCAGATGCCAGGTTGCCAACGTCAAAAGTCCCAGCCAAAATGTTCCTTTTTGTCTACTGCACCAATTTTGGTGGGGTGTCCTCCCTTAAAGTTTAGCTTTAGCAGGGACTGTAGCTGAGAAATTTTTGTTCTGTTCCTCTTTTGTGGAGCTCATGCTCCTGGTACACASTGGAGAAGGGAGGTAGACACCTCCAAGGGGTTTTCAGACCAAGCAGAGAAAACTTGGTGCTCAGGGTTAGGCAGCCTTGGAAAACACAGGCTGGTCCAGCTCCCCAGTTCAGACACTGCTCAGTTGTAGCCAGCTGTCACAGCACCTTGGACCAGTTTATCTCACTACCTCCTTAAGGGATGTGTTTATTGGAATGCCTCATGTAAGGCACAGGKCTGTCAATTCTGTCGCACCGTGCAAAAATATGCTACCAATATTATCACTACCTTGAAAATCAATTAAACTGGAGTGTATTTACAAACTCTTGATTTAATGTTGCTAATGAGAATGAAAAGTATCCTCACATATTTTCCCAAAAGCATTGAATAACCTGTTTTCCTGAGCCGTTTTGTCTAGTCTTCTCTTCCATGTATTTCCTAAGACCTTGAAGGTGATGCTTTCAACCTGATTTCAGTTAATGCAAATATTTGGTTTGTCTCTGCCCTGTTTGGTTATGAAGTTTAAACTTCATCACCCCAGTGACCCGATAGCAGGAGATGTTTCCCTGCCAGTGCCCCAGCTGGATAGCTGTGATGGGGAGGGCAGGGGGAGTCTGGGGAGGGAACAGCTTTGTATTTAGGCTGCAGATTTCGTGTCTGTATCTTGTAAGTTTTTCTGGCAGAGGCTCACYATTTCCTCCCAGGATCAGAACAATGCTGTGGTTGCTCAGTGTATTTAYTTAAAGATAAGTGAGGATAGCTGCTGCCCTGCAATGCACGGGGACCAGGGTCCTGCAAATGTTGCTGGGGCCACTGGCACTGCTGAGGGTCCACAGCTTACCCAGGCTCAGCCGGCATGGGAAAGAGGAAGGCTACTCATGTAATTTATTTTCAGCACTCTTCCTCATTTGTCTCTTCTGTTTTATCTCTGTGCAGGCTGAAGACCATCATAGGAATGGGAACTGGAGCTGGTGCCTACATTTTAACCAGATTTGCTGTAAGTTTTGTRGAGCTCCCCTAAAGCCTCAAACCCAATTTCCCTTATGTGGTGTTGTCCCATGGTGTGCACAGAGAGTTCCTGTTCTGCCTTGCCCAGTTAAGGATGCAAGCCAGGCTTTTAAGTGAAATACCACAATCTGCAGGATAGCTAATCCAGAAGACCTAGATTTTCCATTTTAAGGCCTGGGCTCTACCCAGTTAATTTGCAGAAGGTTTTTATAATGGGAGTTCTCTATTTGAACTGAGGGTGGAGAAAAAGTTAAATCCTAATGCTCTCCAGCTGCTCAGTTGAATTGCTCTAATGATTTTTTTTACCATACATATGCTTGTTTTCTGCAAGATAAAACTAAACTTACCACTTACCTCYCCAGGAGGTAATTCACTAATTTAAATTTTTTGCTGACTGTCAAGTTGCTAAGGATATCTGGTGAATCTTAAATCTTCTCTTTCGCAGTTAAACCATCCAGACATGGTGGAGGGATTAGTTCTCATTAATGTAAACCCTTGTGCTGAAGGTTGGATGGACTGGGCAGCAACTAAGGTAAACATCTTTAATTTAGAGAAATAAATCTTACTGCAAGCCTGTGGAACATGAGGAGCTTGGCAATCTTGTGTGTCAGGGCATGGCTGCAGATACGAAATATCCTGGGGGAAATCCTTTGGGTTTATTCTTCCATTTGCAAAAATCTTTCATATAGGGCTAGTGATAAAAATAAGCACTTTGAGAAAACAGATACAGATACATGTAAAATAATGGAGCTATTTGGACAATTCTTAAGATCTTGCAACTGCTGGGGAAAAGAGTTTACCTGGACATGGTAGTTTTGGAAACATCTTTCAAGTAAACTTGAAATGCAGTGTAGCATTCAGYTCTTTGTTATCCATGGCTTTATTTACCAGCACAGTCCAAAATATAAAGTAGAACACATAAAAATGTCCAGAACAGCATCCTTCATGTTTCAGTCATTCTTGAGTCTTAGATGCTGAAAGGACTCACCTATAGTACTCACAGCTACAGTAACTGTGGACAGATWGTTCACTCAACCATAAAATGTTCAAGTAAAAGAAACTCCTCGCAGAAAGATGTAGAGCCAGGTTGTAACATTCTTTCAAGGCTTAGTTACTAAATGTATTCCCAAGTCAAATTATCAAAATAAACTCATTAACAAACTTATTTAAAGAAATGTAGTAACTTTTCTATGCTGAAATAAACCACCTGACCC
The DNA here is from genome assembly GCF_030028575.1 of Malurus melanocephalus. Lineage (NCBI taxonomy): Eukaryota > Metazoa > Chordata > Aves > Passeriformes > Maluridae > Malurus > Malurus melanocephalus. The sequence continues at coordinate 90,642 of NW_026623617.1, forward strand.
ATTTCAATTCTCACCCAATGCCTACTGCTTTAAATTATTCTATATCTGTASCTCTGCCTTCCACCTCTCGAGTCCTGCTCACCCCAAGAGTACRGCAGGTGCTCTACATTCTTGTGTCCTTCCAAAGCTGGAGCATTTACTGTGGGTCACAGGCTTATGGTACCAATTCCATTGCACTGTCAGTGTGGGTTGTCAGGGATGAGAGTGGGCAGTGGGGTTCAATGACCCCCACCTGGCTGGTTTGCTTGGTGTTCCTGTAGGGAGTGACTCCACATACACCTATACCCCTAGCACTGCATTCCCTATATGGCTGCATTAGTGAAGACATCAAACATGAACCCCTAATGGTGCTTTAGTTGGAGTGAGGGAGGAAAGTGTCAGTTTAGGATATTGTAGATATAGAGAGAGCAGAGTTCTGTTCATGGGTGGTTGGAAGGTGTAATTTGTTCAGGGGTTGTGTTAATAGCAGTTTCTCAGATAATCTTGCTGTTCAGATTTCAGGTTGGACAAATGCTTTGCCAGATATGGTCATTTCACATCTATTTGGAAAGGTAAGGTTCAAAAAATTCTTCTGATGCATTCAGTCATCTGTATTTACTTCCTGGGGCTGGGAGGAGGGGAGAAGCCTTCACTTAAACAAAAAGGATGAAGTTAAACTGTGAGATAGGATTCATGCTTGTGCCCCCAGCATTTTGGGGATGGTGTTCTGCCATGGGGTTTGCTGTGTCCCGAGTATCTCAGTTGTGACACCCCTAGCAGGGGCAACTCTCTATTGAGGCAGCCAACATTTAAACAGGAGTATAAGAGTTGTATATGCTTATGCTCTGAGCTGAAAAACCCCACAGGTTTTTTTTATGTAACGTAACTCTGTGACAGCTGGTTATTGGTATTAATGGTGCTCTTCAGTGCAAGCCTAATGCAAAGTGCTGGACTGTTTGGAGGCTGCTTTGCCGTGCTTGGAATTGTTGGTAAATGCAATGGAAAACTCCATTCCACCAGAGCAAGGAACTAATCTATAAAGACTTTAGAATCACTGTTTGAAAATGTTACTGATTGAAGTCCTCAAAGCTTAGTTATTTACTATTGTGAAATTGAGTTCCACATTACATGTTTGTAAGCTTTCAACATCTGCTTTACCCTGGAAACATTTATTAGGCTTCTTACTCTGAATCTTTTTTTTTTTTGTTTGTTTTAAAACCTCACACTTGTCTGACTGTAACCATCTGCACTACAAYGTTTTGCAGTTGTGAAATTTTAATGTTACAACATACTGAARTTTTAAAGTGAAAATTTCAGTACTRCAATCAGAAGCTAATATTGATKCTGGGTGACTTCACTGAGTGCTGGAAGTTGTCCCTTCCCTCAAGGTGTACTCCTGTTGTGCAGATATGAGTCTGGTACACAGCTACTGTGCCACATCTTCAGATCCTTTGAGAAAACAGCCCCTATTCTGAACAATTCTGTCTCCTCTTTAGGAAGAGATTCACAGCAACCATGACCTGATCCATACTTACCGTCAGCATATTATTAATGATATGAATCAAACCAACCTTCATCTCTTTGTCAACTCTTACAACAGGTAAATACATTTACCTGATTTCTAACTGGAAACTGTTTTAAGAGGCTGTCCAGCTCTTTAGAGACGGTATTACTTGCGTGGTGGGATTATATGTGTTCCCCCAGTGWGAAGTTCTGCTTCATGGTGCCTTTAGGGATCTCAGGTGGTTTGCTTATTGGAAAAGGATCTTGTGCATTTTTGGGGTGAAAGATTGTGCACTGAGAATGAACTAATTAATCTTCCAAAGTATGATTCTGCATTGGTTATTAAGGCTACCATGTATATCAGATTAAATTAATGTCTGTGCTTTCTCTAGACTAGAATAATACAGAAGTATCTGTAAAATTCCAGTGTATCAAAAGCCTTTGTCCTCTCTATTTTTTTTTAGTCGGCGAGACCTAGAGATTGAGCGCCCTGTTCCTGGAGTAAATGTTGTCACCCTTCAGTAAGTATTTTATTTGAGAGGTTACTGCAAGTCAGGGACTCCCATTAGAAAAAATTCCTCTCTTCASACTTGGCAAACATATTGAAATTGAAAGTTAAGTAGTTCCTGTCACTRTGCATCTGAAAATTTAGGCTTACASAGTACTTGAAAAGTTGGTRTACTTAGCYTCATGCAGAAATGTGTTATARTTAATAGAARCTATARCTCTGAAGGCACTTGARCTGTGCCTATACARCCAAAAATCTCAAATAAGACCATTTAGAAAACATCAAAACAAAAAACATTCAGGAAGATAGAGCAAGTATGAGAATGACTGACTGTCAGATCTTCTGCTAACACCTTTTTGCTTGTGCTGCAACTTGTGCAATGTAGCAGTCATCATGTTCTTTCTAGCTCAGCTGTTGATGGTTATACACAGCAGACCTTGTTCCTCTGACAGTCTGGTTGGAATTGGGTGGACAGATCCAAAAGTTGGAGCTCAGGGGCCTGGTGGGGRTGGTAGGGCTGAGGCTTTTATGTTGATGCCCACATTCAGTTTCTTATAAAATGAGAAGTAAGAGCACTGCCAGCTGCAGAAAAGAACAAGTTCTCAGGCAAGGAGTCTGAGCATGTCAGTAGATCTACAGCTAATGCAGGATTTGATGTATGTTTAAGGTATCTGCAGTACAAACCAAATAATTTCCACACACTGAGCTGTCACCCTTCCAGACACAAAATGCAGCTTAGGGCAAGTCWGGRCTGGGTGGCAGAGATAACACCCCTKGTGTGTGCTTCTTTGCAGGTGTCCTGTCCTGCTGGTGGTCGGTGACAGTTCCCCGGCRGTGGATGCTGTGGTGGGTACCTCAAGCCATCTTTGCCACCCTGCTGAGGATGGGTGGGTGATCCAAGGGGCTGCAGGAGGCCAGCAGAGCTCCTGCCACACAGCAGCCCTGCTGGCCATCAGTCCAGCCCAGCTGGCTCTGCTCTCCCAGACCYCAGGAGAGCTGCCATTAATGCCATGCTGTTTGTCCCCTCTGCCTGTGCACTGTTATTTAATAGCTACCACGTTAGGAACAATCACCACAGCAGTTCCAGTGAACCGCAAATATTTTCCTTTGGAGAGGAATCTGCTGCTGGTATTTTAACTTGCTGTGTGGTGCTGGAGCTGTGCCCTGGGTCACTGTGGAAGTGAAGAGCTTCTTTTTGACCATTTAACTCGCCCCAGATGACTGGATGACTTCAAATGTTGTGCCKTAATGGGCATGCCCAGTCTGCTGGCCTGTGGCCACATGGCAGCTCACCACTTGGGACGCTACCAGATGACCCCAAATCACAAGATAAACAACACTTGTTGCCACTGAAGTCCCAAAAACAGATGAAAAAACGTCTCCAGTTCCCAGCTATGGGTTTGTACATGGAAAAAATCCAGTCAAAAATGTGAGCTGACCTACTTGGGTTTAAAGATGTGTATATGTATATGTAGACTCTTCACAGAGAATCATCAAACAATCAGTTTAGTCTGTATTAAACCAGAAAAAAAGGTTTTAATCTGTCTTCATACAACAGTTCATACTTGAAATCTTGTGTACCGTGCCTTATGCTTCTATTCTTTTATATAGGTTGAATGCAACTCAAAGCTGGACCCAACAAGGACTACACTTCTGAAGGTAATTACAAAAACTGTACTTTTTCAAAATAAACATTCCTCTCATATAAAACCAGTTGGATTAGCTAAAAAAAGCAGAACCAATGTGATCTGTTGCAGTACAGAGAACACAGTCTGAATCCAATTCTGATGGGAAAGGACTGTTCCTTCAGGGTGAGAGTATCTTAGTGGGATAAACAAGACTAGGGGYTTCTTGTCAGAGTTAACAGCAGGGAATTTCTCAGCTCCCCCATTTTAGAATAGTAGAGAATGAGAGTTGAAATGTTCAGTATTTCACATACCCATAATGAATTTGACTAGAGCTGGCAAAGCTGATCTTGAGATATTTCGGAAGGTTTGAGAAAGGCATGAGCAGAGTAGGAGTTGAAACCAGTTCATTGTGTTCCTGTGTTTGTCTCTCAGCAGTAGTGTCCGGTGAATCAACACCTAATCTATCAGGCAGTTTGGTCATCCTGCCTTTTATGAGTGTGAAGTCCAGGATGTTTTACTGCTATTTTCCAAAAAGTTGATAAATGCACTTCCAAACAGCAGAATATCATGCAAAGGCTTTGGCTGATATTCTGCATTCAGAGTAGGGCTGTGATCTCCAGCTCGTTACTGATGAAGTAATAGCATGAAAACAGTGAAACAAGTTTGGTCATGCTTTGCTGGGAACTTCTGCTGCATCTCTCTTTATTGAACTGGTCAGTGAAAATTATAATAAAGGTTTTTTAATTTTTTTTTTCCTCCTAACATCGAGGAGTTACACTGCTGCCCTATAATGTGGSTGTGGCAGACACCGTAAGAAAGTTTCTGCCACTGTCTCAGACCTTGTATCAGTGGCCAGCCTCTGCCTGGTCCWGGGATATGGCTGATGCCAGATCCTGCTGCAGGCCTGTTTTGCTGCTAACTAATCCTAGATAGGATTTGGGGTTTCCTGTAATTTACAACTCTACTGTTTTCAGCTTGTAGTGTTCCTTGGAGCAGGATTGTTTTTGTTGGGTTGACTTTGAGGGGTGGAGTGGCAGGAAAAATGAAATGCTCCAAAAATATTTCATGCACTCAAGATAGCTTTTCTCATTTGGCTTTCCCTGCTTCCCTTGGCAGGTCAGATGCTTGCCATCCGCAATCTCAGCAAATCGTTTTTCCCTCTCACCTCTGAGCTTTAGGTGTTTGTTTTCTCTACCCTGTTCATCACCCAGCTCAATACAGAGTCATGTTGTTATAATTCAGAGCCGAACTTGAGACCAGGACTAACAGGCTGGTTTCTAAGAAACCGGTAGTGGCTGCCCAGCAAAAAGCATTTGTAGCTTCAGCTGATGCTTTGTCTGAACATCAGGACACTTTGTGGTGTTCTGGGGTGCAGTCACAGCTTTCAYAAACATTGAACAGCTTGCTTTGATGCATTCATCCACGTGTTTGTTACTCACACAGCAAAAGGAAGTGTTTTTTTTTTCTGCCAGGTAACTAAAAAGGCCATTTCAGTATATCCTGAACATGAGTGAGTTCCTCTGGCATTTCTCTAACTGGCTGTTCTCATCTGTTTCAGATGGCTGACTGCGGTGGGCTYCCCCAAGTGTCCCAGGTAGGATTTGACTGGCGGAAATCCTATTAATCCTGTTCTCCAGTGTGTCAGACTGCAACAAATGGGTGTTTTCCTGTAGGGTACTTGCTGTTCCCAAATGTCAGCCAAAAGGATGGCTATGATTTCATGAATAATGATGTCARTTGGTCATCTSAGCTTTYTTYTTTTCTTTAAAGAGCAATGAAGTGCAAAATTAAGAGTGGGAGGAGATATTATTTTCGCTAATAAAGCCTTAACCTGAGGTGGGAATGCAGAGGTATTATTTTATGCCTATTTACTGAGCTAGTGTGGATTAAGGCTTGGGCCACTAGCATTTTAACAACATTCTTACTTGGACTATTTATAGCACACATCAGGAAAGTGGGAGACAGGAAATACAGGAAATAACAATKCTATTTTCTTGCATTCACTGACTCGACTTCACTGTGAATGAACTGGAGTTGTTTAAATACATTTAGGCATAAGTTCCAAGATGTTAATAAAACCAGGCTGGCAAAGTTAAGATTTACCTATGCTCTTATGTTACTTCACTAAAAGAATTGATTCGTGAATCAGCTTTGGAATGTGATCTAACATCTAAACAGATTTCTAAGCAGTATAATGTGGTGTTTGTGAACTTAAGGAAAAGCTACATTTGTAATTGCCTGCAACCCAAGTCCCTGAGAAGGCACTTTGTGCTCCTGCAGTGGRAGTTGGGAAAAAGCTTTTTTAAAGCCACAAGTAGTATATGCATTGCTWTTGTTATGGAGACTCCATTCTTTGCAGTGATTCGGAGATAATTAAGCAAAAAATATTTTCATGTGAAATAAGTGAGACTGTGAAGCTAATGTGGCCACTTTCAGCAGCAGTGAAAACTGGGGAGTGCCTCACTGCAAAARTATCAGTCATAGGCAGTTGTGCCTTTGTATTGCTGGGGAGCTTTCTTGCCCTATAAACGTAACTATCAGTTCTGACTAGCTGAATTTGTTCTCTGCTGATTAGGAATTGCCTAATTACCAGTCTTGTATTAACTGCCTTGTATATTTTGTGAGGTCAGTTGTTTTACTTTGGTTCACTTGCACAAGTCAAGTTTGAGCCAGGTTTACACCACTTGTCTTCTCTGGAAATGTCATTCTCAAAAGCTTSTATCCATTTTGTAAAATAATGGGGAGAAGACTAGGGAGGGGAATGGTGGAATTTTCCCATACATGAAAATATTTAAGATGTCCTTGTTAAATAGGGCATCTGTGGAATCTATAGAATTGTAWTGTAACCTACTGAGCACTGCCTACAATAACACTCTCTCTCTCTTTCTTTTGCAGCCTGCCAAGCTTGCTGAAGCTTTCAAATACTTTGTTCAGGGAATGGGATACAGTAAGTATGGGTTTTATGGAATGGCTGGCCTTGCTTCTGAAGTTAAATGGGCATTTGAGCACCTAGAGAGTTTCTGATCCCAGATGTGTGGCCTTTTCCCTGTTGGATATGTATTTGCAAGGTGGAAAAAAAGCACTGTTGTATCTGGGCTCACAGTTTTCAGACCAAGTGGTGTTATCAAGTAGAGAGCTTTGTAAACAGTTTGTACCCACAAATAGCTGCTTTATCTCGACATTTTTAAGGGGGGTGTTTGTAATAGTGTCCCCTCGTGGCATCATAGGATATGGTTCATTGCACACAGCATTCAACACCTCATAGGCTCAGTGACTTCTTGGAGTTGTAGCTGTTGGGTTTTCACATACTTGCTTCTGACTTGTTGCTGCTGTGTGGATGCACTGTGAACCTGGGCTAGCAGCAAAAGTTGAATATCAGAAGGTAATGGGAGGGCTGATGAGTCTCTTTAGTTTCCCTCTGGATTCTTGCAGCCCCAGCAATGTGCCATAAAGCTTCTGGAATCYCTCAGCCCTGGACACTAATATTTCCTTAATGTGGGCTCCTGCCTGGGGCAGGGGAGGTACTTCTGCACGTGAAGATACCCTGAAAAGTATTTATTCAAGCTTGAAGGCTTCTCCAGGGGTGGTTAAGGCTGAGAGGAAGGCCAGGGCTTCCTTCCAAGCCCATGAAGCACGGTGGTAATGAAAGCCTCTTCTTGCAGTGCCCTCTGCCAGCATGACCAGGCTGATGAGGTCCCGCACCGCTTCTGGCTCCAGTGTCACCTCTTTGGAAGGACAGAGGAGCCGCTCTCACACCGGGGAAGGCACGAGGAGCCGATCCCACACCGGGGAGGGGACGAGGAGCCGATCCCACACTGGGGACGGTTCCAGGAACCGCTCCCACACAGACACACGGATCGAGCTGACGCCGAACTCAGCAAGCAACGCTGAACAATCAAGCCCCAAGTCCATGGAAGTGTCCTGTTAGATGGCTGTGGGAGGTTTAAGCTGGTCACAGTGTGAAAAAGGTAATGGATGCCCCCTGTGTATCACAAAAACATAACTGGTATTAATCTCTAGCTATTCTGTAGGATGAACTCTGTTCACCAGGGTCTGAGAGGGACCAAAGAAAAGAAGCATCTCATTTGCTCTATCATTATTCTTGTATCTCAGACAGCTGCTGCTATTGTGCCCTCCTTCAGTGGATGCCAAATTCTAAAGGATACTTGCCAAAAGCTGATGTGGTTGTAAACACTTCAGAGTCAAACTAGAATTGCTCAATACCCTCCTTTAAAATCAAAGCTGTTACAGGGCCCTTTATCTCTTATTTTCTTGAAGTAAACTGGCACAATTTGAGATGAGTTTCAAAGAGGGGGAGAAAAAAAAAAAACCTTCTATGGATGACTTTAAAAAAAGGAAATGAAACAAATGTGTTATGGCCTCATGTTGAAGCTGGAGTTGAATTCATTGTATATAGCTTGACTTCAAATGATAGAAAAGTTAACGTATCGTGCATTTATAGGCCTTCTAATTCATTAGTATTCAAGCCTGTTTTCCTATGTACAATAATATACTACTAAAATAGGCAATTTTAATGTGACTTTGAGATGAACTAAATCTTTAAGGTTTTTCATTTCACTTTTTTGGGATTTAGTTCCAGTCTTCCTTTCCTTCCCCCCTCCTAGACCCTAAAACCCGCTTAGCCAAATGAGGACAGGATTTAAATTTGGTAAGCAAGGTAGGATTTCCTGTTTGGGAACTTGGGCCAAAGGGTTTACCAAACTGCAGAAGTTGGTGTAGTTGTAACAAGTAGGGTAGCTGTACATGCCAGCTAAGCAGAAACAGCTTGATTTTTCCTTCAGAAAGCTTCTTATCTTTGCAGCTCAAGTTTTTTTGTGTCCAGCACAATTGTGATAAATTGGGAATTCTGTAAGCAAAGACAGATCCAGCTGTTCTTTGTCAGGAGAGATGAATAACTGTGGGATGGGCATGTAATTAGATACTGTACATTCAACTGCCACTAATTACTAGATTTGAAACTGATGAGATCTCACTGGTGCTGAAAAGTATATTCCACGAAGTGGTGGAGCAGCAACACTGTATCTCTGGAATACAGTGTCTAATGACTGTGTAAATGTCACGATCTGCTGGTTCTACATCTTTGCATAGCCTCCTGATACCTTGGGTTGCTTTCTTCAAAGCTAGTGGCTTGATACCTTTCTGCCACTCAGAATGTCACAGTTGGGTGTTCTTAAGTTTGTCCTTCTGTAGCTAGTGGGACAGGATCTCCAGAGCTCCAGTGCATACCTGCTGAATTGCAGTCCTCACACAAACAAAGAGCTCAAATGCTGAGCAGTTAAATAGCAAATGTTAATACTTTGGGATTGCTTGTTCAGAAGAACATCATCTAGGTTACTTTATATTGACTAACTACAGCTCTTGTGTAGAATATCCATAACGTTTTGTGGGACGAACAGACAATTTCCAGAAAGAATAAAGCTATTGTGTAAAGTCTATCAAGAAAAGTTTCTTAATGAAGTATTTGTATTTATTTCAAAACAAATAAATTTGTAACTTTGCAATGTCTGGTGTCTTCATCTTTTACCAGGAGTACAATCTATTTCAGTCCAAATATATTCTTGGCATCCCTTTGTATCAATGAAATCTGTTTGATTTTGCTCATATCTCTCATTCCCTACTTTTGTGCTCAGAACTTTCTCTCCTCCCTGTACTTCTCACTCCAGTCTATTCTAAGAAAACACCACACACTACAGCATTGTTGGTGGCTATTTTTGTACTAAAGAATAGTTTTATCCTAATAGTTTTGTACTAAAGAATAGTTATATCGTAAGAAATATAGACAAATATTGGGCCATGAGGCATAGTGCTACTTGCTGTTTGGACTTTTCTCCCTGGATAAAGTACTGTCCAGTGCACAGTCATGTGCTTGACTTCTTCGCTGGAGCTGGTGCCACACTCGTTGCATCCTTTCTGATACCAATCTGATCTCCAAGTCCATTTAAGTGATGAGTTCCTCATCAATATCTGGAGTTATTCAGGTCTCTTGACTGAAACCACAGATGCCACTTGAGTTTCTAAAAGTGGTTCTTTTTAGACCTCTTACAAGAATGTAACTTCAGGAAARTAAAGATTAACCTAGTGCCTTACTTAACATACTGACATGTTTGGGGACAGGTGCCTTGATGACTTTGCTGGGACTATTTTGGGCTGCTCATTCCTCCTGTATCTCAAAAAATCCTGTGATAGCAATATGCAAAAGCAAATATTTGTCATGTCTGAGCCCAGGCTCTGCTAGATGTGATGATTCAGCAGTCATGACTGGACTGATACCAGCAAAGGGCTTGACAGCCAGTGCCAGTGAAAACAGGAGGAACCTGTGCCAGTTCGTCTTACAAAAGAAGGGCAAAGTTGTGTTCTTTGCTGAGCTTTTCTGGGAATGGCTAATCATTCCTTCCACAAGGCCACCATGGTCTGCCTGTCAGGCCTAGGCAGTTTATTTTGGTTTAATGGGGAGGAATGMGTCCAAGCCTTATTGGTGGCACAAAGGGATCTGCGAGCACTTCTGAGCAGCAAGGAGTTGCTAGGATCACTATAAATGTCAGCTTTGCAACCAAAAGTGTTCATTTGGCAAAGAACGCTGTGTTCCAGCAGATAAAAGCTGGAGGGCAGCACAGAGGAYTGGTGTCTCACCTTTTACAAAGAGTTATGGAGTTATGACTCCTCTTTTCCTGCARTACTGTCCTGGCATCTTTAATATGTTCTGTAACTGAAGAGGTGCAAGTGGCTTGCAGTTTTATTAGAACTTTTTATAAAACCCCAGACCTGCAAAAGCTGTCTTGTGCATTAGTGTTGAAGAGAGAATTAGCCTGGGTATTGTAGTGTTAATAACTTGGAAAACATGAGCTGGGGTTTCACTTTTTTCCAAGTGTGAATGGCCACCAAGGAGCTACTGAGGAAATTCTGATTGGGTAGCAGGAGCTGTCCAGAACATAACCACTTTGCCCCTCATAGTGCTTTTGGGTTATAAAGAAAGAAAACAGAATGGGCTCCCAGGGACCATGAGGTTTCCTGGTTGCATTAGTGTATCTCAATGTGAAATCTTCGCTGCAGTGATACTCTTCAAAACCACTAATAGAAAGGATGTCATTGCTGAAATCCAAGTTATTTCCACCTCTCCCTCGACCTCAACATCTACTGTACAAAAATCTGGCTAAACTTCAAGATACCTTTCCCACTCCCTGTCCTTGCAGAGGGGGAGTGGGAAGGGATGTGCCAATACCATGTCGTGGCAGCAGGACTTTTGTGCTGAAGGATGCTGCTGCTTTTCTCTTTAAAAGTCTCTATTGACTGAACAGCTGGAAACTTTAACCTAGATGTGTTTTCGAGGTTTATGATTAACGTCATGTGATGTGAGTGATGGACTGAGCTGGAGTGAAAACTGTTTATAGCAAAGCTGCTTATTTTTTCTCCCGGGTGCTGGAATCCTCTCCCTGTCTGCTTTTGCATCTTGGGCAGAGTATCTGCTGCAATCCTCAAAGTGCCTGTACTGGGGTCCGTTTCATCCATCGATACAACACACTGAGCAGTGTTGCTTGCAGCTTGGCCCTCCCCTTTCCCACATGCTGTTTGCTTTTTTTCTTTCCTTACACTATTTTGCACTATTTCACATTTATAGGAGCARAAAACCTCTCCTAATCTGTCTATAAGTAAAGGTGTTTTGATGTGTGGATTTAGCACTTACAGACTTTATGTTGGTAGCTGATCACTGCTACATCCCATGTTTAAATAACTGACAGAAAGGATGTCAGGGTATTTTAAGAGCTCAGCCCTTCCCCCTCAGTCCTTTGTGACAGACAGACACAGCCTCTCACTGTTTCTAKCTATTGCTTCATTAAGGGCTCCATTCATTTTACAAACAACACAGCTGCTGACCAGTGTTAGGGGGGAAGAAAAAGGAAAAAAAGGCTTCTGACTGCAACTGCCAAACAGTTCAATGTCTGTTCTCTGCAACTCAGCGTGGGGATCATTCGCTTACCCAGCACTCCTAGGGGYTGGAGGAGAGTTGTTGTTTTGATGTCATTACAGAGGCAGCCCCACATCCCACACACCCTACATATTTTTGGTGCTTGTGGCTGTGGGATGCACATCAAACACTGGATGCAGACATCACTGGGCATGTCCAGAAGAGCTCAAGGGTTAGGAAAGGGGATAGAAGGCAGCTTCTCCTCTGCAAGCAGCAGCACTGTGAGCTGTGACCTGCAACAGAGCTGTGCAAAATATCCTTGGGTGACCTGCCACTCTGCAATCGCTTATGGCTGGAGTGGATTATGGTATTCAGGTCAAGGTCAGTGSGTGGAGGGGGCTGGGAGAGGGCAGGGCTGTTTGCTGGGCAGTGCTGGAGAAGGGCTGGGGCAGCTCCCAGCAGAGCCCACATGAGCCAGGACACTGAGAAAAGAGCCACCAGAAGAGAGATGCCACCAGAAAAGAGATTTCACCAGCCTGGGCTKTCCATCCCTTGGCTCTGTGTGTGTGCACAGCTCCCCACGAGGCTCAGCACCCTACACACCACAGGGTGAGGGGCAGAGAAGATGGGGCTACTGAGCCATGGTTTTGCCCCATCTCTTGCTCAGGGAATGGCCAACCTGCTTGTAGGGTTTGGTGAGCCTGCCCCATGCAAAGGTGTCACCCAGCCCCTCACACAGCAGTGAGATGCCATCAGACTCACACAGATCTCTCCAGCAAGGAAATTGTCTTTTACTCAATGACTGCAATACACTTTCATTCATTTTTAATGACAATGAGACCAAATTAAAAAAAAAAAAAAATCATAGTTCTTTATCACCAGCTGCCAWTGTTAAACATTGATCTGATCCTATGGTGATTCCCTCCCTGCTGCTCATGTGTGTTTGGGGCAGGAGAGATCCTACAGAAGTAGAGCCTCACAAAGGGTCAGCACTTCATTTGGAAAGTGCAAAGTACTCAGGARATGATGGGTTGCCTAGACCAGTGAAAGCAGCCAGGAAGCCCTKCATGCAAGATCATGTGCTGGACAGCTGCCACATGGGTGAGCAGAGGCTGCAGAGGTCAGATGGGTCTTCTTGTGCCTGTAGAGGCAGCGGGGAAATATGGCACAGAGGTACAGTTGGCTGGAAAGTGATTAAAAATGTAGAGGACTGCCCTTCCTGGGGAAAAAAAAAAAGTAAAAAAAGAAAAGAAAAGGCACACTTCCACACTGAAGCAGAAGGCTGGGAAGAATGAGGAGAAGATGCTTTCTCCCCATAAGCAAGCCCAAGATTGACCCATCGCAGTTCAGGAAAGGAAGACATTCAAAGGGTTGTTTAAGTTCCTGTCAAGACAAGTAACCAACTTCAGGCTGGAAGGCAAGCTCGATTTTTGGGAAAACACTACAGGGATTTTTTCCTAGAAATAAAAGGTAGAATCCTTACTGGGGTTAGCTCTGAAGATAGGTAAGTGAAGGGATATGAAACAAYGATTCTTTAATTTAAATGCTTTTCCTCATGCCTTTAATAACCTTGTTTGAACGATTTCAGTATGTATGGCTGTTGAAAACAGGTTACTCCTGCAACTTCTCGAGAGACCTGATAACAAAGACACACTTAGGCAGGTTGAGTAACACACTCCACTTTGCTCAATGACTGTAGACCACTGTCCCAAGTCCAGTAAGAGTGTTGCAGAAAAAAGCCAAATGTTGGGCCAGAAACAGATCAGCAAAGAAATGTAAATTGGGAAACAACTGGCTTCCCCAAGCTGCCAAAATATTCACAATGAATAAAATGCTCTCAGACCATCATTTTTGGCTCTTTACTTTTATGTGTCCTCCAGTCCACAGCTTTGCCATCCATTGCCATCCATTGCAAATGCTCACCTGAACATTGCCCAGGCAAGGAGATTGGAAAAGGAAAAGAAATATCAGTCAMAGCTATATTTCACCTTAATTTGCGTGCCTAAACTTCTAAATGAAGTGTCAGTCACAGATTCATGAACCATTTGMCACTTATTTAATATCTTTAAACCACAGCAGCAAAATGCCATCTTAAAAAACCTCAACATGTTTCTTTACAAACAAGTAATGTGTTAYATGGCTGGAGTAACTCAGATTGACACTGCCAAACCAATCTGGTTTTCCCATTAATTTTTCATGGATTTCAGAATATGAAACTTAGAGAAATAATTTTATGGAAATGTTCTAACTGTAAAGTCACAATTTGAGAAGTTGAATATATGGGTATGTGCCTCTAGATAGTGAAAACACTGTCTACCAGTTTAAAAGACTGTTTGTTTTAAAACTCCTTCAAGAAAGCTGGGACAAAAAAAATTCCAGGGTTTAATTTATGACAAAGTCCTTCTGAATATTGTGGGTTTTCTGGAGTATTTAATATATACAGCACAACCCTAGTGAATACATCTAAAATACAGCAACTGCAAAAATATGGCAACTACACCCTATTTCCAGTTGTATGCACACCGAAATGATGTTTTAAATTCCAGCCAACAGTCCATGGAAAGGCATTTAAATAGTTTCATTCCTGCTTGTTTGGTGAGTAGATAACCTGTTTTCTGGGCTCCCAGACAATGTGGCTTGAGCTACTCTAATGACTCTGGTGAAGCCTCCACAGAAAGCTAAAGGTCATTGGAGATAGCTGGAGCCTTGCCGTTTGTACCAGCATGAGCAGACCTTCAAAATCCCACCCTTCATCTTTGACCCAGCCTACTGGACCAGCAGGATGATTGCCATGAGCTGGATGTGTTTCTTGGCTTAGGCTGGATTGCAAAATTGTCACTCTCATCCTTTCTTTAGCCTTTCACCTGAGCACTGCAGCAGAGGAGCCTGATCCTGGTATCTCCTTAATGCTATAATTTTTGCTTCCTTGGATGWTGGGTTCACTTTCAGGTCCCAGCAGAGACCTGGACCCACTGCACAAATGTACAGTGAGTTCCTGCTGGAGGAGTTTTCACCCTCAACAGAGACAATGAACATTAGGGCCTTGCTTTGGCTCTGCAGTCCTGAGAAGTAAAGCAAAGGGCTGGATCCATGAAAGCCYTTGGGGATCTAGATTCTCAATGAATTAAAACAGTAACCACAAAAGTACTTTTGTAAAGATACATGATTTACACAGRCATGGAGGGAGCCAGGGAACTGAATCTGAAGCTGCTCTGTTGCCTTAGTCCTGGGGCTAATCTGCTTGTAAACATCCATTAAAACAAAAGATCTAAAACACACCACAGGCTGCAGATCAAGTTAATTGGCTACAAGTGCTGCTCTTTCCCTTTCACAGTCACTAGACAACCAGTTGCACAAGCAGAGGAGTAGAGCTAACAATGCTTAGTTTCCTATAGATTTGTGTCCAATGGCCCCACAAAACTCCTTTACAGCAGTGTAATAACCACTATTTCCCATCTGTGATTCCTTCAGCTCTGCCTCCTCCATGGCTACTCATTTCCAGATGGAAAATCTGTTCAAACCCCTTTATGTTGCTTCTGGGGTGGTTGGGCCGCACTGCAGACATGTTGGGCACATTGACTACCTGGCAGGTGTTAATGGGCTTGACAGGGATAATGTGGTCGGCTCCTTCCCTGCCCTGCTCTTTGATTTCATTTTTTATTGCAGGAATTGTGACGCTTCTGAGATCTTTACACTTCTGCTTGCTTTGTTTGACACTTCCCACAAAGGGACTGCGTGACAGACAAACGAACAGTACGGCTGCATACGSTTGGTTTCCTTAGGAAACCAGGCTAGAAACAGAAACATCTTGGGTGCGTTGGGCAAGATCTGTGGTTTCCAGGCATTCACTTCACTAAAAACCAACACACACTAGAGCTGCTGGTCATGGATTAGCTTTCAATAGCTTCTTTTATCTCTCAGTGAAAGCYGTGTGTTACAGCCACTGCAGCGTTTGATTGCTGTGGTTACAGCATTAACTAATTGCAAAGCAAAGCAAGGCAATTGAGGGACACAGCTTTTTGTACATGATCTGGTCCTGTTTTCTGTCTTCCTTATGTGTACATGTAACACAGAGAAATAGTGACTGTACATATAAACACACATTATACGTGCTCTCCCATTTATACACCATAGGATTATATATATGTACATACACATACATATATATATATATTCATGGGCATGTTTCCATATGGTTTTATATGTAATATTATATATAACATTATATAGATACCTGCACATGTTTTATACATGTGTTTACATATGCATATATGTATTTATTTTTATATATGCATACATATATATGTATATGCATACACACATATATGGCTTTTTAAGATGACAAGAACTAGAAGACAGTGTTCCAAACCATATTTAAAGGATCTGATTGAGAAAGAGGTCCTAGTATTTCTTCCCTATAGAGTCTCAATGCAAACCATTTTCCCTTCTGGAAAAGGGAAATCGTCAAATTCTAGGCCAAACCTCTTTTTTGTGTGTTCACATGGAATTTTTTTACCAAGGGATAAGTTTGAAGTGCAACATTTTCAGTCTTGCAAGTGCTGAGGTCTCATTTGGGTGGAGGCAAATAGGTCAGGTATGACTTCTGCTGTCACATCTCCCAGAAATGAATGAAGCTTGTGCTGTGTCACCAAGATGAAGACAGATAATTTGCCAGCTGAAAGTAAAGCAAAACCATCAACTGCATCTCCCCAAGTTTAGCTCTGTACTGCTCAGAACTCCAGATCATGTGTCACTCAGCCATTCTACTGTACCATCAGGCATTTTGGAAGTGAGAACTACAGTTCTGTTCATGCAGAGACACATTTCTGCTCTCCCAAGTGAAGGAATAGAAAACGTGCCATGGAGAATGGCTGCTGTACTGACAATTTATTGGAGAGAAAAAAATGTCTCCAGCATCCTTCTGTGATGATAAATTTATTACCTGTAAAGGTAATGAAAGGGATTTTTCTTCTTTTAGTTGACATTTACATGTGACACCACTTCCATAGAAAATGCTTACGTTAATGTTTGTTTACTCTATGCAGCAGCCCAGTTGTAATTAATGCACCAGAAACTATGCCAARGATTGCCTCTCCTGCATCCACACAWTCTCAGAGATGATGGGAAGCCTAACACCTGTTTTCTCATTTAGCACAGTCTGTTTTCCTCTATCCCAGTGATGTAAAACAAAGTGTTACTGGCCAGGTGGCAGGGGAAGAGGGACCTGTGTGCTGGTAACACCACGGGGAGCAGGAGGTGGTCCCTAAACACAGACCACACAATTTCTATCTGAATAAATGGGTGCATGAGGTCTTGTCCTTCATCTCTTATCTGGCTCTCTGCATTGCATATGCAGAGATAGTCTAGGAGCAATATACAACCTGTGGATAGATGACCTATCCTGAAAATACAAGCTCTGGAGTGGCTGTTTTGAATTCATTCAGGCTGTCAAAGATCAGAGCTGGGAGAGAACTGTGAAAATGTTCCTGGCACAAGATACTTCAAGAGACTGAGGTGAGACCAAAGAGAGCAGGACACAGAAGTTCTTTGACCCAGCCTATTGTAGTGACAGRCAGGCTTATCACACAGAGATTTCTGGAAAAATGTTATTCTCCCTGGACTCTTCCCATGAAATTCACCCTGGAGTAGGATCTGACTGAGAATAACAGAGGGGCAGTTCTAGGGCTGWTCTCAGTGTGACAGATACTAGACTTTAGTTGCTAGGGTCAGACTATCAAATCCTGGCGTCTAATGTTGAAAATAAAACATATATGTCTATTTTCCAGCTYAGACAATGAAATTCAATAAATGACAATATGGATGTCGGAATCTCATGTCTAAGCTAATGACAGCCATACTTTTGCTGTCATACTAGYGTACTGTTCTTTCCTTTGGGCAATTAAACTGCTGCCCTGGTAAATGACAGCACCAAGAGAACTGYCATTTAAGTCCCAGCATCTGTGCATAAAGAAATTTCTGTCTGCTGTTAATGGATGAAGATCTATTRGAGTTAAAAATCCTGTTTGTTCAAGGCCTCTCCAAGAACAGTGTGTCAAAACAAAGATATTTAACATCTTAACTCAGGAAAAAAACAAATTGTACATTGGCAATGAATGAAGATTGTCCTTTTATTTTAAAGCCTCTGTAAAATCAGAGCAAAGGGTCAATTCCAGCATTCAGCCAATTTAATTAGCGATTTCAGAGTAATCGTGGTAATGAGCCAAGTCGGCAAAGATGTCATTGGGGTTCCTGCAGTTCAGGTTGCAAAAACAAGCATTGATCCACATGATTTTCCAGGAAARCTCAGTTCCATCTGGGCACTGAAACCTCACTTCAATAGTCTTGGACTTGTAGGGGGTGCAGCACCTGTTGTCTGTGCAGACACCACAGTATTTGGGCCTGTATGGACTTTTGCTCACACATCCTGAGATGGTGTAGTTCATGGGTTCATTGGCCCTGTAGACAGCCAAGCACTTCTTCCCAGGCTAGATCAGAGAAGCAAATAAAAAGAAAGAGGTTAATATTTTGAACTGAGAAAGGTAGGACATAAAAGTCACCTTGCTCTCTACAACTACCTGAAAGGAGGTTGTGACAATGGGAGGGGCAGGGATCAGCCCCTTCTCCCAGGAGAATAGTGATAGGACAAAGGGAAATGGCCTCAAATTGTGCCATGAGAGGTTCAGGTTGGGTATCAGGAAAAGAAAAATTACAGAAAGAGAGGTTAAGCATTTGAACAGGCTGCCCAGGGAAATGGTGAAGTTGCCATCACTGGAAGTGCTCAAAAACAAATAGACATAGCACTTTGCARTGTGGTTTATTGGGCATGGTAGTATTCAGGCAAAGGCTGGACTTACTGATTTTGGACTTCCTTTCCAGCTTTAAGGATTCTATTATTCTATTCTATGATTCCTATGTTTAAATGAGTTTATAGTTGTTAGGAAGATTTTTACAGACCTGATCTGGGGGATGTGAAAGATTTTTATGTTTAGACATATGAACCCAAGGATACTTGTATAATAGAGTTCACAGCCATGACCACAAGTGCAGCACTGCTTTTCTGCCAGCTGAGCACAGGGCTGTCCAAGCCAGCATTGAGCACAGCAGGCTTGGCTTGGCTTTCCTTGCAAGGACCTTTTGGCTGGAACTAAAACTCTCAGGGGAAGGTTTTCATACCAGCACAGGCAGGACACATTTTGGAACTCAGTGCAGMACAGTAATTCCATGTACAAGTGCAGCCTTCTGAGGCCTGAATGCTGCCAAACAAAGGCTGGCTCAGTGTCCAGCTGWAGGGGTGCACAAAAAACAGTCCCCACCTTGATGTGCTGGGTTATATCCACCTCGCAGGGCCTCATGTTGCACAGGCGGCTTTCCTTCAGCAGCCGGCACTGGTCGTTGTCGTTGGAAATCCTGGTGGAGATGCCCAGCCCACAGGTCTTTGAGCAGGGACTCCAGGGTGAGGTGTGAACGATGCAGTTCTTCTGCCAGGCTTCATCCTCTCCCTCRTAAGCTGCAGAGACAGATTAACCCCACATTATTCAGCCCGGGCAGCTTTACATATTAAGCATCCTTTCCCCAGCTCATTGCACATTCAGGCCACTAACCCAAATAATTAAACCACRGCAAAGTGGCTCAGCGTTCCTGTGAACCCCCTGATCCCACCCCCTTTGTGCTGACCTACTTGTGTCAGACTCTCCAGCGCTGCGAGTGCTCGGGGCCAGGGCTCATTCCTTTATTCCCCTTCACAGACTCACACAAGGGGGTCCTTGTCTGGGACCCCCAGGTGCTGCCACAATATAAACAATTACAGCAGCCTGAGCCAGCGGGTGGAGAAAAGGGATGAGATCTGATCTCACCATGAAGGTTTATTTCTGAGCCCATTCAATTGGTTCCCTGCAGCAGAAAGTGGTCAACAGTCTCTGCTGGATGGCAGAGGGCTTGGGAAGCAGCCACAGCCTTTCACCGGGAGGAAGAACAGCTTCAATAGTCCTCAGAGCTCAGCAGCCATTTGAAGAAAGGGTGGGCTCTGTTTTGAAAGCTGTCAACAGCCCCAGTTCAGGTTCTGTCCCAGTCTCAGCTAAAGTCATCATTGCTTTACAGCTCACAGGACAGTCCATAGGCAAAACTCTGACAGAAACTGCTGCACTTGCTCACKGTTTTATTTATTATTGTATTCATTATTATATTAAATGCAATAAATCCTAATCTGACTTCTATGAGTGAAGTGATGAAAAGCTATACTACCACAAATACAATTTAGCCCAACTCACAGTGAAACTTCTACACAGTAACTGCTTTCAGGGTGTTATGTAAGTTTGAGACTCCTAAGACACAGGGGCTTTAAAATTGCAGTACAATAGCTATATAAACCTGACAGAAAGTCTCAGTCCCAAGTTAAACTTAACCCATTCTTTTTCCTAGAGGTTCCACACAAACTGGGAAAAAAAAAATAAAAAGAATTAAAAAGAAGTTGCAACGTCTTCAAAGGGGACTTGGCACACAGAACTCCACGCTGGTTTCACAAACATATTTGATGAATGCCATATTCATATAATCATGGAGTGGTTTGGTTTGGAGGTTTGGAAAGGACCTTAAATATCACTTCAGTCCAACTCTCCTGACATGGGCAGGGTATCACCCACTAGATCAGGTTGCTCAGGGTCCCATCCAGCCTGGCCTAGAACACTTCCAGGGATGATGTTCATGGATAAGGAGTTTTAGCACAACACTAGTGTTTAAACTGTCCTTCAGCACATGTTATGTGGGAGGCTCTGTCTCCCTCACAAAGATTAGACCGCTGCCAGCTCTGGCAGTAGAAGCTGATACTTTACTTGTAGACTGCCTGATGGCAAAGGAGGGATCTGCCTCACTCCCACCGTACCTGCAGAGGATATGTGACGYGGAGATGTCTTCCTGATTTTCCTGGAGTCATCACAAACCCACTGCTCGCAGCACTTCCCTGCCATCTTAATCAGCTTTGGGTTTGGGCACCAGACAAGCGGAGGACGYGAGTTTGTGCACATGGGAACACAGCCCACGGCCCCATTAATGCACGTGCAGTTGTATTTGCAGTTGGGCTGAAACGTCTCCCCATTCTTATACCTGACCCCATTGAGGACACATCCTACACCAACAATCTCTGAAAAGAAAGAAAAAGAGAGAAAGACACACAAAGCACCATTAAAATAATGCTGGCAACAGGCAGCTCTGATGTGTTCCTTTACCAAGCTGATTCCTGGGCTGGCAGTGCTGCGGAGCAACGAGTTCAGCCTGATGCTGAGCCAAGTGTAGTCACACCATCTAGGAAACTGTTTCCATTCTAAATCACAGCAGAAAAATAGAATCTTTTAATTCTTCATGGAAAAAAATAAGTTAATAATAAAACAAGTTTTATCCATAAATGCTTACTTTAAAAAAACCCAAAACATTTCATGGCATGGTGGTATTCACAAGGGGGGCAATCAAAGTAATTAAAAAAGATATTGAGTGAAATTTGAGGTTTTCAGAGACATGTGAGGGAACTTCATGGAGCTGCAAATACGACACAACCCCAAGCAGAAGGGGAGAATAAACAAGGTAACAAAGGAGTACCTAAATGGCACTGGATTCCTATGCTTAGGAAACTGGATCCTGAAAAATCCAGTTTATAACGGAACAATTTTCTTCGAAAGTGAAGCACACAATAAAAAACCATGGGAAAAAAAAAGCATTTGATGTATTTTTTAATATAAAATCACTAAAAATTCAAGCTTTTTGATTGCCCATAAACAGGAATCACGTTGATTCAAAAAGCAACATTTTGTTTGTTTGTTTGTTTGTTTGTTTGTTTGTTTGTTTGTTGTTTGTTTGTTTGTTTGTTTGTTTGTTAATTATGTACAGTTATTTGAAAGCAGTGGCAGAAATCTTCCAATGGAAAATTCAAACTTTAGTTTCTTTTTTGGTCACATGGAGGCAGTATACACGCACTTGCTGGGTTGCTTACATTTTGTGTCTGGTCAGAGATGGAGCTGCTTCAGGAAAACACAAATTGAAATGCTGGATTAAAATCCTGCAAAGGCTTCCTATTTTTAGAATGAGCTGAATGGAAACATCAAGCACAAATCCCTTCTTCTGCACAAAAATGAGAGCTGCTGGAATTTGAAGCACAGCTCTAGATTTCCAGTTCACRTTCAGCTCCAATTTTTGTGATGCTTAATTAAGCCTTTGTACTGAGAAGATACCACTTACTGCTGGAGCTGGATCTAAGAATTCAGATGACTTCTAGGTATGACAGTTTAAGAAAATGCTGCATTTCTTGGTGTTTCCCTACGAGCCTATTCCTTCTGGATTATGTTAGCTCAGTCTCCTGCAGGTCTCATAAACCARGACAACATCCCCAAACACAGACAGAGGGACTGTTGAATGCTTTCACGTAGAAGCTCGCTGGGTCTGCATCAAAATAAAGCAATTTGGAGGCACATCACTATTCCTCCCACCTAGGCCAGTGCTCAGCATCCTCTGCCTCTGCTTTGGGGCAGAGAAAAGCCAACCACAGAAGGAAAGCAGCAGTGACCCCCAGCAGGTTCCTGTTTGCTCTCTGGGAGGTTCGATCCTGGGACACCCCTCAGCGTGCCAGCCTGAATTTCCCCCAGCTCAACCCCATTCCCTTTGCCAACACCAGTTCCTAACTCTTTCAGGATCTTTATTTTCCATAAGTTATATTGTCCCTGTAGCCCTTGGTGCCCTGGATTCTCTAGGCCTAGCTGAAAGCAGCCATATGCAAAGCCAGTTCCTCACAGCAGTTTGTCTCCAGCCTCCAGCACAGGATTCCCCCTCCCAGGAGCTTTCACCCACCGGGTTGGGACATAAGTTGGTGGTCTCAAAGCGGGGTGGTGCAGGGTACAGAAAGGACATGTCAGCCCATCCTGTCCTGTGTGTGCCCCTGGGTGCTGAGAATGAGGGAAAGGATCCTCAGGGACAGCCACCCTCACACCCTGACCATGGAGAGGCCTTCCTCTCATTCCCCTCAGCTCTGCACACCACCATGCCCCTCACCAAATCACCATAAATGCCACCTAACAGGGGGTGCATTGTCATGGCAGCAGTGAAGGGAAAGCACAGACTGGAACCCTTCCATCACCGTGCTGCTGCCACTGGCACTGTGAGGGCCTGTGGTGTGTGGGAGGACTGCAAAAACCAGAAGGTATCCAACTAAGAAAGCAACCATTTAAATAAATAAACAAATGCAAYGCAAGATGAAGGCCTTAGCAGAAGCCTAGGAAAGCTGATAGCTTTGAGGCACATCCAGCCTGTTTTCCTCTCCCAGCACAGGGCCAGCTGTGACGATGTCATTCTTGACAATGTTTGTCTGACCTGCTCCTACAGACCTCCCATGAATGTTCTGCACACACTCCAGACAATACATTTGAATGATCTCATATCCTCCTTTCTTAACCTTAATCTTTTCTAATCTTGAAAATCACTGTTTAAGCTTACAACTCCTAGCACGTAACTTCTCTTGTTGTCATTTTGCCTGTATTCTACAAAAATGTGGTTAGACTGCACTTTTTACATCTTTTTACATGCTTGCTTTTT
>NW_026623617.1:113893-123274 GCF_030028575.1 Malurus melanocephalus
GAGCCAGTGCAAAGCCAAGGTCATTTCTTATTAGACTTCCCACCCTTCTGCTGAGGAAGAGCAACGCCTAGTATCACTTCTGTGAGAATCTGCCAGCTACCCTGAACCTCTTAACTCCTCAGAACTCCTCAGACCTGCCCCCTGTGTGACCTCTGTTTATTCTGTTTATCGAAGCCCACAGTTTGCAATCATTTTCCTCTTCTGTGGATCAGTTATTCTATCTGTTCAACTCACAGCCAGCTCTCCTCCAGGTTTCCCTTCACCTTTGCATTTTCTCTTAGATCATTCATGGTTACATTCCAGCCCAGAAGACCCTCCAGCTAAATGGCTTTTTCCTGTTTATGAAACTAAAGCCATGACCATATGTTCTAATAACCTACTAAAAAGCAGCCTTTCCAATCAGCAATCTGTGTGCTTGTGCTCGTGATCCTTCCGCTTTTAATCATTCCCAGAGTAATGATTTTCAATAATTCCTGACTTTTATGAGAGGATAAGATTCTTCCTCCTGTTCTGGAACTCAGAACAAGTGAATATACTCTTGACGTACAAATTTCTTTTTGAAAAGCATTCCAGTCACATGAAACCAAGAGTTTGTAATGACAGGCAGGAAGAAATCCTTCTGCCTCATGGCAGCTGATATGACTGTGACTATTGTAAAGTTAAGGCTCAGACCTCAGTTTGTCACTGACCAGCTGTGATAGGAGATGATTCCTTCCTGACCCTCTTGACAGGTTGTTCTACAGACCTTCCAAGGTATCCACTATAGGGAATAAGCCAAAAGCATCCCGTTAATGTCATGGTTTTCATGTATGTACYGACATTGCTTGTCTTTAAATCCAGGTGTACACCTGTCCTACCTTCATCCCCAACGCACTGCAGCACCTCCTCTTGTTACAGAATAATCTGTAATAATTCAAATACTGATTGGTCTTTGCTCTTGGCTGCAGCCAAATCAAAGAGCAATAATTCAGATGTCATTTCCCATCCAACCAAGTGCCCTGAGAACAAGGACAGCTACAAGGGAATGGAAGATGATGCACAGAGGAGCTGATGAGTGTGCAGCCAGATATCTAAAAGGCGATAAATCGCAACCCCTGCTCAGACTGACGGGAGCTGCCGGCGTTTATCTAAGTCAAAAATATATGTACATCACTTACGTGCACATACTCCTATTTCGTACCTAGGTCTGTCTCGGCTGTAGTCGCAGTACAAGCCCCTGTGGAAGTCGCAGGTGTCGGCCTCGGTGCAGCTCTCCCCGCGCTGTTTGGCGCACGTCTTGCAGCACTCACAGCCATCTGTGACCAGGCTGACACCGACAGAGCACCGTGGCGGGGACTTGGGGCACTCGCAGGGCCACTTGCAGTACTGGGTCCGTGTGTAGGTCTCTGTCGTGGCTGGGACGGTGCTGTTCATGCTGGGGGAGGTCTGGGCAGTGGCCTGCAAGCAAAGAAACACAGCTTGGAGAGCGTTACAGAGAAATGGGGGCTGCAAACCCTGTGCTGCATAATCCTCGGTTAAAAACCCCTCAGGTATACAGAGTAAAATATAATCCAACAAAGCAGCCTGTAAGTTAATTCAAAATATGATAATCAGATAAAAAACCTGATCAAGGTAAATCAAGGCTGAAAAGGGATTTCATGTAGCACAGTGATGCAGTTCCAGTCACCATTACTGAGATCACGGAGTACTGGGACATTGTAGTTCATATCAAAACCCACAGAAGGTGGTGGTGATGGGCGGAGGGGTCATTGCCTTCTGCTCTCTCAAGTCCCTGCAGAGCAAACTCTGGATATTTAACAGCACCAGCCAYATCTGTGGTGCAGGAAGGGTGCAAATCAGCCCAGTGACAAAGGAAACATTTCACTTTTCTAATGGGATCAYTGCGCAAAAACCTGTGCTGTACATGGAGGTGAAGCAGGGCACAGTATCTCAGGCACAGAAACAAATGAATAAAAAAGATTCACATACTGTCAACAGCAGACAGAACATGGCCCTGCTTGGGCATGTGGTGTAGAAGCCCTTTTTAGACCTGCAAAAAGTGTGTAACCCTGAAAACTTCAGACAAGGAAAGTCAGGCTCTAGAAATTGCTAAGGTAATTCCATCCATTGCTGCCTTCCTTGTACTGTACTTTATAWCCCCACTGTTTTGTCCTCTTTGAAGTTTGAGATGTCTCAAATAAAAGRCTTTCCAACAATGCAACATGAAGAAAACGCCTCACCCAAGATTTTATGGGAAAAAGCATTCCCAAGACTTAGAACCCCACAAGTGGTGAGCTGTCCATTAAGATACCTCTGCAAAGACTCTTTACTGTCTTTGCACAGTTTCTTTGTTAGCAGGCTCAGATTTTATTGAAGTACATTTCTAAACCCACTACTGCTGTATCTGAAGGTGTAYTTAAATATCTTGGTAATTGGTTATCCTATATTTAGGGCACTAAATTGTGAACACATTGCTAATCACTGCCAAATAGACAATGTGTTTGCTCTGGGCATAAWTCCCAATTCCATTAAGGCCCCTTTTACAAACAGTTGGCCTAAACATTGGCTTAAAAACACCTTTAAACTCATGTTTAAACTAAAACATACCAATACAATTTATTCCCACTTAAAGGCTCCTTGATGCTGTCAGAGTTGTTAAAAGAGGAACATTCAGATCAATGAAAAGCCCTGGCCTTTTAATCATAGGATTTTTATTCCACTCATAACCATTTGAGCAGGTGCAATAATCTGCCACTTGAGAAGAAAAGCCTCCTCAAGTGCAATAAATCTATTTACTTTGTTGYTGATCATTAAAAAAGTGCTTAATAATCAAATCCAGATACACAGACAAAAGTCACAGAGCTATTTAAAGAGCTCATTGCCACAGCCCAACCCTGTAAGTAAATCCTTTCACCGTCCCTTGTTTCCATTGYCACCAGGAGCAAGCAAACAGCTTCTCCCTGTGCAGATATGAAAGAGTCTGTGAGCCAACACTCGGAGCAAAGAGGAGTTCTGATACTCCTGTGGGTTTATTTAACATGTGAAGGGCTGAGGCTGAGTTCTTCTAAAGCACAGAATAGCTGGGAGACATTTGGTGGCTCATGATAGACAGGAGTTTAGAGTAAATCATTTCACAGCCCTTCCTCTAGGTCTGAAACCTGAGCTGRCCAGGGAAGCCTTTCCAGTGTCCATCCTTCCAGATGAACTGTTGTATTTCTTGGGTGTGCTGGCTGAAATGTCCAGAGGTGTGGCTGAGTCCCTTGGAAGGATGCAGCATGGGCTACAGAAGCATCTTCAGGTAATCAGTGTGGACAGGCATCAAAGCACTGTGATCACACAGTACTGATCACACATCAAAATACTGGCACTGCTGTGTTCTACAGACAGGGAAGGTGTGGAGTGATGGAATTGGCATCACATCCTAGGCTCCATCACTGCCTAAACAAAACCCAGCCTTTGGAAACTGTTGTCCACTGGACCCTTCAAAAATGCACAACCTGTACAGCTTCCAGGCTTTCATCCTCTCCCCTCCTAAATCCCTCAGAACCTCAAAGTGGGAGAAACAATTCTGTAGATTTATGAAATTATTTGCTTTCCTGTTTCCATGGTCAGCTGTCATCACTGGAATACCTAAGAGCCTTTGTAAAAGTCATTCAGCCCTACCACTTCAATGTCCCAGAATATTTTAGAAAATAGAAACTTCCTTATTAATCARTATGTTGGTTAAATTATCATGGCTAATGCTTTCCACAAATGCCATCAACAGGAAATCACGCTGTAATGGCCTTCCCCAGTAGGCATCCTTAACTAGAAAAAAACACCAAAAAAAAAAAAAAAATCTGCTTACATAATTTAACATTTCAGGAATCATGTTTTTAGGGTCAATATAATGCATAAGAGGACAACGATTTTGTAACAGATCTGAAATAAGAGCAAAGAGCAAAACAAACACCAAAGTCACGGTAGTGGGGATTTGACAAGTTTGTTTTAAAATGTCAGAAAGATAAAAGAATGTGCCTGTTAGGAAATTTATTTTCCCAAGTACTGGTAATTAACCTGTTTCATTTAATTATTCTTCAATCTTGGAGTCTGCACATTTGTTATCTTGGATGCCAAGGAGAAAATATTCCATCAAAATTATTCACGAGTTCTAATTTTTCTGCTTTTGGAGGTAYATGCCCATTCTCATTAAAACAAGATGAAGCTTTTCTCACCCTGCCATGCCTGATAACTGTCTATTAAAGTCACTCCTGATTTGTGCTTGACAACCTCCAAAATTACTTTATTTTTGCACCTGCAGAACATATTGCTAACAACTTCCAGCTAATTTCTGTCTTCACATTCAAGAGGAGAGGAGGAGAAAATAAAAAATTACTCACTCTGCCATAGCCACAAATTCAGTATTTTTAATAACCAGGAGTCTTACTATCCAAGTTTCAAGATACAAAATGGATAGCAGCATTTTAGCAGCACATTCTTTCTACTGGCAAAGTATATTTTCAATCTATTGAAAAAAACTACTTTTAAGTATGTTTTAGTTTTGAAAACTAGAAAACTTAAGCTTTAGTGCTGAAATTAGTGTACAGAGCCCAAACTACAAGCCAGGCACATTTATTGCAGCACATTTACATAASACATGAGGAGCCTCCGCCTTTGCTTTGAAGCAGCAAAGAATCACAATATACTCCTTTGCTTCTGGTTTTTACAGATGTTTAAAAATATATTCGTGGGCATTGATTTTATTGTTTCAGTGCTGCAAGACCTTACTCTTAAAACCTTTTTTCTTTCAAGTATTTTTCTTATCAGCWAGGTGAAGGCAGGAAGAAGCTAGGTGAAGGTAGTTTATTGATTGGAAATGTTCAGAAAGGATGGTGACTTCTAAATTGGGTTCCTTTAACTATCAACAGAGCTGGAGAAATGGTCCCACAGTAGCAAAAACCTTAGCATTTTATCACCTCCTTCTGCGTTCTCCTTGATGGTAATTTGACCTCAAAGGAGAATTTTTTATTTCACACAGAGCTGCCCAAGCTGTGTTTTGGAGGATACATGCTGTTGGGCAGACTACAATGGTAGAAAACATTAAAGAAATATTTTTAACCTACATTCTGGTACTGCCTTTCTGAGCAAATGCCAGATGTCGTTGATGGAAGGATATGATGTGATCTGGATTATCCCTCTGTTCTCTCTCTCTGAYATTTTCACTAGTGAAAATGATTAGTGAGTAAATTTTATTAAAACATTCTYCTTACTACTAAGGTCTGACAACGTCATCCTGTCAGTGTTTAAAAATAGCTCCAGATTTGGAGTTTGACTGTTCTAAACAGGAACACTGAAGTTAAAGCCGCAATTTTAAGCAGACACCTTGGATGCATCTCCTTAGGAAGGGTYCAGCATTTGTACATAACACACATCTGCTTTCCCCTGGTTCCACCTACTGGCCGAACTATTGAGACAGCAMAAGCAGAAATGCCTGTAGGGCCAAYTSTAGTTCAGGGACCRCCCTAAATATTCCCATTATCCAAAATTATTTTAAAGGCACCCCAGGAGACTCCACATGCACATTCCCAAAGTTGCTAACACTAACCTGATGTAGCGCATTCCCAGGGGARCACAGCATCTGGAGCTCAATAAATAAGTAAAAAATGAAAAGACAAAATTAAATATAAATAATCCATTAAATGAAGCTACATACCCTTTCATYCCTCAGTTGTATTTCTGGGCAAGGATCGAGATTTCTTAGTTTCATCCCAGAACTGACAGAAGTTAAAAACTCGTAATTCTAGTCACAGAGAAGGCAATGTAAAACAGGACCTGGCTTATATCAGTGGGCTTAAATCAGGCCCTCAGGGTAGAAGTTTGTTCTTGATTTTGCTCAGTTGAAACTTCTGTGCTGAATATTTCTGAATTTTTGCTTTATTATTATACCCAAAACAGATGTGTTAACAGAGAGCCAGTTCTTAYAGAGAGATCAGCAGTAATCACAGTATCATCAGGACTTCCTCACTGTTAAACTCTTGCAACAAATCCCTAAGTCCCCATGAATGCTCATAAACTGTCACAAGTTAATGCTAAGGACAAGTAGCATCAGGACAGAGTTATAAATCAGATTCTGCAGATTTTAATGGTCAGAGAAAAATACTACTATCCAGGGCTCAGCTTCCCCAGAGCATGCATGAGGTTCTAGATACCTCATTAAAAGTAATTCCAGACATGAAATCTCCAGGACACGTTGTGAAATAGCAGACTCTGAACCCAGAAAATATAAGACAGTTTTGAAGATGTCAGGTGCCAGCTGGATTTATTTTTACTGTGGATGGTAGGTTGAGCAGAAAGGAACGTTTTGCATGAAGCAAAACATTCAATAGCCTAAGAAAATAAAATATMCCCAGTGAGACAATCATTATATATCTGTGGATCCATGAATGATGAACAATCAGCTTCCCATAACTTTATTTTGGGAAATGTATCTGGGGGAGGAATGTAGACAAATGTTTGGAATAGTCTTTTCTAAATCAGYTTAGACAATTAGAATAAAGATCACATACATTCATCTCTTTGCCAAGAAATTGCTTTTACTGGCAAGCTCAGTGTGACCTCCTGTTTTCTTCATATTTTTCCATGAAATATTCAGAGGGGAAAAACTTCCCTGTTGGAAAGCAACCTGATGTTTCATAACAGTTGCCCCAGTAAAAGAAGCACTTACTCAGAATAGGGTGACCTAAAAATGTTTGGGCATCATTAACAAATTGACACTGTCACCACATACTCCACAAATAGAGATATTAAACAGCACAATTTCTGTGCTCTAAGAGCATTTTAATGTCTTTTGCTGCAATGAGCTCATCCCGTGGAACAAGCTTGCACTGGAGTGGAGTTTGAAAAGTAACAGGGAACATCTGGAGGAACAATGAGAAAAGTCTCCAGAAGGTAAAAGCAGACAGACTCCACTTATAGAAAAATGTGTGTGGACCATCCAAGATGACAGAGTTAGAAACCACCCTAAAACTGTACAGTACAAGATATTGATGTATCAGCCAAAAATCTAAGGAGCAAAAACTGGTATCAGTTCCATCTGCCAGACAAGAGCAGACTTCTTTGGCAGAGGTTTTACTTTGCAAGTGGCCTTGTTCTGCATTTGCTTATCTCCTTTTCACTTATGGCTTTGAAATTAAAAGGAAGATGCTTTTTGTCTTCTTACCCTCTTTGGGACACTCTTCCATGCTGAGCAGGAAAAGTAAAGAAAAATTTAAAAGCTCCACTTATTTGTTTGTTTTGTTTGTTGGTTGTGGGTTTTTTTTTCCCCTGATTTTATTCAGTTCTTCAAAATTATCTTGGTTTCCATKAATTCTTTTTAATGAAAATATAAATCCAAATTTTCAAGTATCCTGAATTTTCCATTTCTGTTCCACTGCAGAGAATTTTGATTTAAAACAACTTTCCAGTTTTAAATTTCAATGTTATTTTAATTCTGTGATCTGAAACAGTTTTCYTGACCTAATACCTGCTCTTCCCTWGAGCTGCTAATGAACTGATGAAGTCATGCATCCCTATTTCCCTTAAATAACAATTTKCCCTCCATATCAAGTTACCACAACTATTCCTCCCTAGCTCTGAGTTTCATGTTTATTTTCCAACTATCAAAGTTTCTTCCTCCTTGAAATCCATACTATGGGCTRGGTGTTTGCTCTCATTTTGCATTATTAAATAGTTTGTTTAGAAGCAATATGGAAAAGAATCTGGTCTCTGTGACATATCAATAGATCAATTAATTTCTGGACTACAGCATTTAACCCTCACTTTAAGTGGTGTATCTGGCAATTTTCAGTCTAGAGCATGGTTATCAAGATGGTCAGAGATCAAAAGGAGAAGACACTGAGGGAGCTGGGCTACTCTCAGGCCACTCTTGTCAGTGGTAGCAAAGGGTAAAACAAGGACCAGCAGCCACAGAATGTGTTTGTGRAGGTTCTRAACACTGGGAAAGSAACTTCTTTAMTGGCAGAGCAATGCAACATCACAAWGSRTCATCCAGGGCAGCTCTGAATTCTCCATCCTCCCATGTTGCACTCAGATCTCCAGAGGGCACAGACAGTCAGCRCTCCTGGCAGCCTGAGTTTCACACCTTGCCAAAACCAGGTGTGGAAAAATGCCYGTAAACCCAAACCACCAACAAGACATCTTCCCAAATTCAGTTCTGCATTTTGCCACCTAAAGTCTGGTTCTAGCTCAGTGAATAAAAACTAATCTATTTGTTWAATGGTGCATATAATGCAGACAGAAGAATTCTATTTTTCAGGACCATCTCATCTTCCAGCCAAAGTAAAGCTATTTGACATCTAATTATTATTTGATTTGATAACAGGAAACCTACCATAAATCTGGTTTTGCAGCTGGAAGATTTTAAGATAACAGAAGGAAAAAAGAAGCGCTGCTACTGCTACTTTAATGGCCCCTTTGGAACACATGGCATGCATGGCTTCATCCAAAAATATAGCTGCCATTTAATACCGTATTCCATCATTATATCAAAGCCATCTCAAGACTCTCAATGAAAGATGAGCAGTCTTTGCATTGCTACATCTCTGTGGTTAAGTAAAAAACAGATGGAGCCTACAACTTGTCTGAATAAACAGCAGCATTTCCAGATAYAGTGTCCCATCATGAAAGGATATTTTGTGCCAAGCATGCTGTATTTTGGTAACTGTGGCTTATAGAGTGTTATGAGATATGCAAAACAGAGTGCAGATGGAAGACATAGGTCAGCAACATCCTTAGGGCCAAAAGAAGATGCCAGACTTCTGCATATTTGGGGAGGACCTGAAGCCAGTCCAGAGTCTGATTGCAGAACATTATGATCCAGTCTGATATGTTATCTTACCCTTTGCCAGGCAGAACCATGGCAAAAGTCTCTTGTAGCATCTGAAGTGAGTTAGTTCTGTGTGCTCAAAGGGATCAGTAAAGCAGCAATTGTACATTTGAGGCAAAGGCATCCACAGCACAGTGGATCAGGTCTCCTGATCTGGGTATGGTCTGGCCATACTTCTGTGAGGAAAGCAGCTTTTCTTCACAGAATCGTGGAACCCAAATGTTCAACAAGACTTTAATTAGAAAACCAAATCAGGAAAGCAGTGAAACACAGCGTGGGAGAGGAGTATCATCAGATTTTCTCTTACACCAAGCAAGGGAAAAGAATAACGGCAGTAGTACAATTCTAAGTACCAGCAATGGCAAACACCATCCCCATGATTGCTGTGTTGTGCTTGCAAGGACAAGCCTTGCACCTTGGTCTCCAGAAAAGCTCAGCTCAGCTTGTGATACTTTCACATCTGTATTGTGAAAGTTTTAGCTGATATCTCCTACCATGAGTTGAGTTCCTCTGGGAAAAAAAAAAAAAAAAAAAAAAAA
>NW_026623617.1:123354-126178 GCF_030028575.1 Malurus melanocephalus
AAAAAACCAAAGCCTCACAGGTTAAATTCCAAAGATCAAATGGAATAGTATTTGAATTAAGGGGGGCACAGAACTTGAAGATGCATCCATACAGCAAGAGGCTGGACTGATGTTCTGAAGAAGCATCAAGCATCTGGAAATCCCTGAAAACAGGACTACGGCAGTTCTAACACATTTGGGAAATGAATTAGTGTTGTCATCACACTGAGGGTGAAGGGGAAAGAGAGAGTCACACAGAAGACAGACCAGAAAATCTCCCTGTAAGTCATATGACTTGGTTAAGGCAGGGTGAGGGACAAACCACAAACATGAGATAACTGGAGTGCCCAGGTTGTCACAGAGAAGAAAAGGGAACTGAATATTTCCTACCTTTCCCCCCATCACATCTGGGGACATCTGATCACAATGACAGCAGGACAGAGACAGCATCATGCTACTTCCAAGGGTTAAATTTTCTGCCTTCACTATTATATAAGTTGTAGAATCACAGAAGATAAGGGACTAATGTGGATATCTCAAGCACCAATAGCTGAATCACTGTGGAGCCAAGGGTTGTTGGCAATAACACACTGTAAGAAAGAGCAGGATGTKGCTGGAGAAGGGATCATAGGCAGGAAGGGGCAGCATTTTTCTAGGATAAATGTTCTTGTTCTGGCTCCTGGAGATTAACATAATTCAGTACAGCACAAGTGTAGGGATAAGGCTGAGAAATAGYCATGGACTGGGAGGGGGAAGGGGGTCATGACCAAAAAAAGACCCCCAAAGCCCTCTGACCCATTTCCAAAAAAGCTAAGAAAAGACTGACTGTGCATGCTAAATAATTTCCATAGAAAATGAGAAACATCTCCAGGGCAGAGACAACTTACCGATAAAATAGTACCACCATGAAGGCCACGTGTGTGTGTGTCCCCAGGACCCTGGACACTCCATCAGACAGATCAACAGGACTGGTGATGCCTCTCTCCCTCCTTTCTTCCTTTTTCTCTCTCTCTCTCATCCTCTTTAATCCATCTCTTTATTCTCTTTCACCCTATCCCTTTATCCAAAATGCACTGGGTGCTTACACTGGGAGAACAGGGACTAACTTATATCAAATTCCATACAAAGTGAGTAATTTACCAGTGAAACATTGTGAACTTTTGTGGACCCTTTTTATGGACTTTTGTGGACCCTTTGACTTTTGTCATTGCTTTCCAACATGAACGTCTACAAATCTACCMTTTTCCTTAAAGGGTGGGATACCATGTAAGTCTCTTCTACCTCTCTCAAAATCCTAGACAGTATTCCCATGACATTTCTCTACAATATTCTGTGAAATGATTCACACAGACACACACCCAAACAATCTTCAGTTCAGGGATCTGAAGGAAGGTATAAAAAGCTACATAGCACAGTGCAGRTGCTGCTTAAAATTACATCCTCAAGGAACTGAAGTAGAGAATTCCCTGGAGAGATAWTATCTTCCTAATCTGTTTTCTTCCTTAGGCTGGTGTCAAGCTTTTAGCCTTATCACAGTGTACCAATGTCAAACAAGTGCCTCTTAAAATCCTCCCAACAGATTTAATTATGTATTTTGTCACTAAAGGTAGAGAATACCTTTAGAATATGCATAAAAGGTCCTCAAAAGGAAATCTGAAGTCCTTTGCAGCAGTGACACCTCATACCTAAAAGGAGGAGCAAGCAGGCGAATGCTAAGCACACACTTCTGAGCTTTTTTCTTAAGAAGCAAAAATCCACAAAACAAAAACACACACAYRCAAATAGACTAAAAACTTTTAAATRAAAGYAGTAAATTCAATAGAAATRTAGCTGCAAGCTCTGCACGAGTTCAAATGCACAGAAGAACATGRCTSGAAGGGACTCTGYTTCCATACACAGCAGGTAGGCAGCAAGCCAGACACAGGGTGGTCCATAAGCTAGAGAAATGATTAATTACTGCAAGCCCATATTAGAAGTTAAACTGAGATCAGCACAAACAGCCTTGCCAATTTTGTGGTGAGATCATTTAGCAGGAGCACAGTGATTAGCTGGAGGCCTGCTTTTCCCAAGCTTTGCTGAGCTTATCTGCCTAAATCCCTGGAACAAGCCCAGCCTATCTGAAGAAATTTACTARCTCAACATGTGGAGCAGAGACATTATGTGCCAAAACATGTACACAGTGACCCTTCCCAATGATTATATCAAAGAGCATTAGGCCTAAAGCTATRAGGATGGAAAGGAACAGTAAACCAACCTGTAATTTGTTAACTTTTCTAGATGATGGTGGAGACACTGAAGTAGATTGAAGTATGCATTTTGCAAGCAGAAAGGATAAGACTGTAAATTGCAGATACTCAATGTACTCATCACCAGATGTACCAGATCCAGGACASCCCTGAGCTGAGTTTTATGTGATCTGTTACAAGCAGCAAGCCTGCACTTGTTTGTCGTCTACCCAAACAGACAGAAAGAAGCATCCCCTTTCTTTGATACCTAGRAAAACAGATCTAGTGATATTCTGAGCCAGCTCCTCATCTCARTCTTGGTGATGGTCAGATGGGAAATGCTGTACTGAATCTAAGACATGCAAAAGCACATCAGAAGCCCACAGACTGAATGCCATCCAGAATGAAACTAATCCCTAAAACCTTGCACCAATCTGAAGCAGATGAGTTCTTCATGAGAGATTTTAACCCATCTGGAGATCATGCTAGAAATCAACATCAGCACTGCATTTCCAAGACGGCATCTTATAAGACATGAAAAAACATGAATTGTTTTTACATATTGATTTTCTTAATGTTGTCATAAACTTCAGGTGAGCTACAGGCCCAACCACAAACAA
>NW_026623617.1:126698-129523 GCF_030028575.1 Malurus melanocephalus
ACTCTTTCAGCTGTAGGGACACAGCTGGAGAGAGGAGGAGCAAGGGAGGAAATCAGTCTTGATTGGGACTTGGAGGTGCCCCTGCAGTAAGACATAGTTACRAATAAGACTGCAAAAGAGAAGTTCTTTTTCTAATGTAGACCACAGAGCCATGTGGTTATTGMACATGGATGCACCTTGTTCACTTCTCATAGTCACTGCAAAGGATAAATGACAGAACAGAATAACTAAAATATCAATGCCTTAAAAGAATATTTATGCTAACAAAAGTCACATAACTTGCACAGCTAAATTAATTTGAGCCAGTCCACAAATAAATCCCCCTGGCAGTCAAATGTATCATCATTTTGGCTCCAAAAATGTGCTGGAGCAAGTCACCAACTCTTCTTGCACTTCACCGGTGCAGTGCTGTAGAAGATTTCAAGTTTGGTTATCAGCAGTAACCATACTTGTGAGACACTCAGCAGATCATTGTCATCTTTGACACTGGTGAAATTATGTSTCAAAACCCACCCACTCCCCTCAGTTTCTCTGGGCAAGGAGCTGCACTCAGAGCTGCTGGGTGCAAACCCTGGGCCCCTCCCTGCTCACCACAGAGAGAATCGTTGCACTGACCATGCAGGAGATCTGATAACCCCACATAAAATGCCTGAATTTAATGCAGCCAAAGGTAGAGAGCATAAACTCTAGATTGGAAGACTAGGACATGACTTTTTGTTATTTGAACTCAGCTTTTGGCCTCTGTGTCTGCAGAATAGGGGTGGTAAAAATTCTTTTGCTACAAGGAACAAACTGAAGATTTGAGCTTCCCAGACCATGGAGGAGCATGAAGCTGCCAGGGAGATGTCGATGAGTGAGGGCAAGGGAGATCCCAAGAGCTCCCCTATGGAGTTATCAGTATGGATAGGGACAGGTAGGAACCTCAGGGTTTCCACAAGGGCTGTAAGGCCAGGGCTTTGCTTGTGCTCTGTGGGGAAGAACAAATTTCTGTCCGCTCACCCACAGAAAAATCTGTATTCAGCTTTTAGCATGTGAATTTCTATGAATTTGACTTTCACATATGTCAGGAAGAGTTCAGATATGGCAAAACACCACAGCTGAACACCTTCAATCATTCTACTTTAGAAAAAAAGGGGTTTCTGCATTTTGTTCACATAAGGGGAACAATGATCTGGCAGCCATCATATTCCTCAGGCTGGATATACTTATAGCTCCAGTAGCAGAGAGGTTTCASTCAGGATGGCACTGCCAGATGCCACCAGGTTCTCACCAATGGGTGTGATACCACCAGTGCCATCAATTAAATAGTGCACAGGCCCAGAATGAAAACTGACACGGGTGAAGATTTTGTTCTGGTATGAAGGGCTGAAATACCCCTGACAGGTGATTTATCCCAAGCTGAAGTCTACTGGACACTTTCTCCTCTCATGCACTAAAAATTCTATTTACCGAATTCTGATATATTGTTTTTCTACTGATGTCCTTTCCAGGGAATTTAATGATTTCAGTCACTGTGAATTAAATTTAGAATTATTTTGTGATTATTTCCCCCTCCACAAACACAACACGACAAAGTAAAGGTTATGAAGAGCAGAAGTGTTTTCACCAACAAGAGGAAATCCTGTTGTTTTTGAATGAAGTGTTGAGCTACAGCAGGATGTGCTATGTCTGGGGATGTGCAAAAAAAAGGAGAAAAAAGAAAGGACAGACTAGGGAGGAAATTTTCTTTAAGGAGAGAAACTGGTGATGCTGAAGCAACACAACTGCAAGATTTGTAGGGTTAAACTGTCTGTTTACGGAGCCATCCAGTGGGAAACACAGCTGTATCAACAGGAAGCTGGAATCTGGAGTCAGAAGTGCATTTTTAAACTTGTCCTTTCTCAAACCTAGCAAGGAGGTAGGAGATCTAACACAAAAAAAGAAAGACCTCAAGTGTGCAAACTGCAGCAACACAGGACAGAGGGGGGGAGGGCAGGTTCCTGTGTGCTGCCACTGCACTTACCACCAGTAGCATCCACTTTCCATCCCACCATGAAGATATAAAACCTATTCAAGGCTCTGGGAAGTCTCACATGATGGGAATTTACTGGCATGAGGATGACTGGCAGGCTCTTAGGTCGAGCTGAGCCAGAAGCAGCCAAAAGTGCTGTGGACCAGCTTGCACATCTCTCAACATGCACTCCCACATTCAGCCTGGTCTCCAGGCCACTTTTCTCCTATCCCCCCCTACTCTCTGTGGTTAAATAGCCTTAAGAAGTTATAATTTCAATTTCCTGTTTGTCAATTTCTTCGGCCAAACTCCCAGCTTCAGAAGAGTGTCCAAGACTCACTGGTTTCAATATGAATTCAGACATAAAGCAGAGAGAAACAGAGATTTTAGAAAATTGGGGTGGATCTGTTTTGAGTTCCTGAYCCTACACAGAGCTCCCATTAGCTTTCCAAGAAAGCAGTTGAATTCTGCATTTWAATTGTAATACAAAAGGACTTCTTCTCCCCCCTCTCCCCCCACCCCCTGTTTCTGATTCAGTTCATCAGAGCTCTACAAAAATGCCAGGAAATGCATTTTTATCAGGTGAGTAAAAAAACCTGTGAATTTTGTTGCACAGCACTTGGAGTATCCTTTCTACTCTGTCTCTTATTAGAAAAAACAAACCACAGGCACACAAGCAAGACAATCTGTTACAAAGACACTAAAGCAAAAGGAGAAGGAAAAACATTTAGTTTTTTCCAAATATACTCATTTTRTAAGCCAAGAACTAATATTTTCAAGTCTGCTACAATCTGCATTGGGTTTTACATTCACTCTGCTACATTTTTACCTTATC
>NW_026623617.1:129683-134517 GCF_030028575.1 Malurus melanocephalus
AAAAACTGTAGAACTGTAGGGAATGTGAATCACACTTCAATAGCATTAAAAGGAAATCAGATGATCACAAAATATCATGAGATTAAAAAATGCTAAAAAGCACCAAGAGTTTCCACAGGCAGAGGATGAAAATCCAGGGCAACAGCCAGGTATGTTCATAATATAAAGATCATTCAGAATCACTGCTTTTCAAACACCTCAGAAAGATTTATTCAATGTTCGTGAGAAGGGAATACAAGAATGGTTTGGTTCCAAAACCGTGTTTCCTCAGCATTGAACTGGGGCTCATGAGGAAGTTTCCATCAACAGATGTTCTGAGCTCGTCTCTGYAGCTCAAGTTTAAGGGAAATCTCTTTTTAATAGCTTGGCTACTCAATAACATTCYTTAAAGAAAACTTTGAATTCAGATTCAAAATTTTCTCCTTGATGTTGTCTCAGATTTGTAAACTTTCCTTACTTTGTCATGGGCAATTTCTCTCAATCTGGTCCGTGTTGGTCTGGATTTCCACGGAGCTCACTTTTAAAATGCAACAGACCTGGCATAGGAAAGTTCCTCCTCTTGGCTGCTGTCTCATGGCTAGAAAAAGGATTCTTTCCCTTTCTGAAAGTCAGGAGCACTTGGCTGAGAATATTTGGCTTGCAGGGGTTGGCTAAGGCTGGTTAAGCCCTCGTGTCATTTCCCAGGGCCACTGCATTGTGACAGGGTCTGAACCAGGCATTTGCTCCTACCTTGGAGCCCATGTCATGGTGAGGCCACTTGGGCTGAGGGTGCCCAGCCCTGAACTCRCCAATTTGGGTTTAATTTAAATGTGGCCCCAGGAAGCAGCGAGTCCTTGGTGCTGACAGGACACCACGGGGATCTCTCAGCCACTTTTTGGCTGCCCAGAGCAGCAGYTGAGCAGAGCATCAAGGATGAGAATCCAGCAGGGAGGGAGAGCCAAAGGGAGCATGGAGAAAACATCACCCAGRTAAGTGTCCCATGTGAGGCTTGGGAGATGGGCTGATACAAAAAACTTTTCCAAGGGATTTTTTTTCCTTTTTAATGAAAACTGCTACAGAGGAGCAGTCAGCAGAGTGATGGCCACAGGCATCTTCTGGTCCCAGGTGCAACGAGAGAGAAGGAAAGGGTGGTGATGAGTCCCTGAAAAGGGAGGACAGGCTGCTCCTGAAGAGCTAGTCTGGAAGCACCAAAAAAGAGCAAATTTGAGCAGTGGGAATGAGGGGGCTTGGAAAAGGTCAGAGCCAGCTCTTGAGCCAGCCTGGGCTTTGCGCTACAAACTTTATTCCAGACGTGCTTGAAGCTCAGATCCTCTTTTAATACACAATAGAAAGCCCCAAAAAGCAGCTGTACCTTCCCTGCCACCCCTAACAAAAGCTGACACATTGTAAATGGAAGAAAAAGAAAAAAGGGTGGCCTTGGCTTTTACAAGACTTCGAGGGCAAAACCATTGCATTTCAACTCAATACAGTGGAAACTACAGCAAGGTAAAGAGAACACTTCCTGGCACAAATTCATTAAGAAAAAAAAAAGAAAATGAGTGAAATTATAAGTATAGAAAATGATGACTTGAGCCAGGGAATTTATCCCCTAATTCCCAAGGTCAGTGGAAACAGAATTGAAATTCAGAGCTTTGGTAAAAAGAGATGTCAGAGAATGAACCTAAAAAACCTGGTGCCAGCAGTAAATATGAAGGCTGGTATACTCAGAGAAATCAGTTCTCCAACTGGAAATGCAGACGTCACTTGCATGACCTAGAAGAATGTGCCACATTCTGTTTCTAGGAGGGATTACTCATGGTGGAGAGATGCAATTTTAATGAGGATGGCATTATTAAATAATCTTGTTTTAATCTGGGGCCMCAGAAGTGAGGTGACTGTCCCGAAGGCCAACAGGATGTCTGTGGCAGAGCCAGAAACAGCAGTTAAATTTCTTCTTCCTACACTGTAACTATACTACAATCCCTCCTCCTACACACAGCTAATAAAGTAAGTCGCTGAGTTCTCACTGGATGCAAAAAAGAAATCGTTCCACTGAGCTGCCTCTCAGGTCCTGTGAGCCCAGCAAACCCTGTTTCTCAGTGCCTGATTTTCAGCCCTCACATGCACCTGATGCCTGCAAGAGGGCAGGACTCTTCACCTCCCCATCACCTTCACATTCCATCCACCAGAGGAGATCAGCAGCTCACAGCTTGCTGGGTCTATGCAAAGTGATGCAGTGGATCTTTCATTCGTGATTCCCTCTTGCTTTCCGGGAGCTGTGACACTGCTGGGGCCCAGAGCTAAACCAAGCAGGTGACAAAATTCCTGTCTGTGATCCAGAGACTGCTGACACCATGAATGGCATAACACAAACCCAAAGGAAGCAAAATGAAACACAACCTTGCTCAGGCCAGGGCATGCTGATCCTTCCCCATCCCAAACAGCACCAACCTGGAAAGTGGCAACATCTCAGCCCTTAAACAGTTAACGCTGCTGCTTCCACCCCCAGAGCAGGACACCAGCTGTGTGGTTTGTCTCCAGGAGGACRAAGATGAATTGCTAATTACGCGGTTAGTGATGTTTTAGTCTCCCGCAGCCCCGACACGCGAGGGCAGTGTTGGTGCGCGAATGACGAGGCTGTGGCGCTCCCTGCACAGAGCCCTGCTCCTCCCGAGCATCCTCCTGGACCAGGGCTGCTCCACAGACACCACAGGTACCAGAAAAACCACATTTGAGAAGCCTATGGGGAGGGAGGTGTTAAGCCAGGATATTTATATCCTCTCAGCTCCCACTGCAGAGGCAGTTTTTCTGAGGAAGTTTCCCCTGTGTATCAGAGGGTGAGCAACAAAACCAAGATCAACCCCTTTATGGTCACATAGTCACGTGGGAATGGAACAAATGCAATTATTTAATAATTGTTCTATAAAATGCCACAGCTATCAAGGATGCAAGGGTTTTAAAGGAATCTCAATTTTGCTGCCTTAATATCCATTTACTCCTCAAATCAAATACTGCAGCCTCCCAGATGATAATCTGGAAAGCATCTTAATATAGCTGGGACAGGGAGAAACAGACAAAAATATGACACAAACCTCTCCTCAAGTGCAAGCAGACTCTCTGTATGATATGTACGGAAAAACTGACGCAAAAAAAACCTACAAATGGGGTGGGGAGTGGGTAAATGCATAGCAGTGTTATATATATATATATATTTATGTATACATACACATGTAAAGCACACATAATTAAGCATATCCTCTTAAAAAAGGCAGAAATATCTTATTTGAGCCTGAAACCAGGCATTATAATGCATTGTTCCACCACAACCCAGGAGATCACCCACACCCAGGCAGCTTTGGTGGGTAAGGAATTCACATTCATGAGCCGGATCACACCACCTCTGTGGGGACCCCAGTGCATTGAGGAAAACTAGTACAGGTTTTGATGCAAAATCTGGAAATATGAGTCAAGCAACTTCCAGGATTCCACTACCTACACCCTTTTGTCAAGCTCACAGACTGCTGTGCCTCATAGAAATGTAATKTTAAAAATGTACCCTTGGGACTCTACCAAAACAGTGAAAATTAATAGTGAACGATCTCCATAAATGAACTGCACTGTTAAATAGCAGGGATGTCATTTTATATTTAACTACTAGGATCAAATGTGGAAATAAAACTCACAGAAAGGAGCCAACTGAATTTGCCCTCATTCTCTTACATCAGTGTTTATCAGCCCACACACAGATGCTGTGTGTATGATCCAGTCACGTAAGCCCAAGATCCAGCAGGAAATATTGCCAGCACTACTTACAGATAAATCACCTGCTGAATGGCCTAACTAGTTAATGGAACCTGGATATTTTCCTAATTATTGTTTTCCACCCTTTTTTTCCCCTTCATTAAAATGTAACCAAGGAGTTTTATAGTGTAATCCACTTGCAGATTCTTAGCACTGGCTGCAGTTTTTGTGGTTTGCTCCTTCCTTGCTAAACAGCTAAAATGACCCAGCTGTTACTCTAAACCCAGGGAATTGGTAGCCTGGGGGCAGCCAGGAACATGTGCCAGGCATTCAGAGGAGAACTTAATTCTCCCCACATGGATTTCGATGTCTTTGCCTGCTTATCAGCCCAGACTCAGAGGGTTCCCTTTGTCACAATTGATAAAAGTTGGTGATCATAAAAGTGAGCTATAGCCTGCTTGGTCATCATATACATCCAGGAATATACCAGTGGATTTGTAAAACCAGAAAGGAGGATTTGCAAGTCCAAAAACTTCAGATAGAAAGTGATCTTGTGTACCCACAGCTGTGAGAATGCCAGGGACGCATCAGGCATGGCAGTGATAATGGCACAGGGGTGTAGAGCACAGCCAGGAGATGTTTTAGGGCAGTCAGGGCATTTCTGGGGGAGTTCCCAGTCTCTCTGCAGAGCCCTGGCATATCATTGTTCACCCAGTGCAAGAAGGCTGGTACCTACATAACAAATTTACCAGAGTCATTGTTTTGGGTGAYTAGTGTTGTCCCCAAAATGCTTCAAACTGTGTTTCAGCAAAGCCATGCTCCATTTTTCTTTGCTATGTTGTTTTTTCATGGGCCAAGGATAAGCATGTGGAGAAGAGGAAATTTCAGCAAGAGAACCAAAAACCTCATCCTGCCATCACTTATTACTCAAAAAGCCTCAGTAAGAACACGGCAAAAAGAAAAGCAGCATGGCAGCCTGGAAAACTGGTGGACCATGAAAGGAATCAAGACTTTTAAGCCAGTCAGAAATAAAAGTATGAGTTGCATTTACAAATTCTAGAACAGGGCAAGTGCAACAGTTCACATGCAGCTATAAAATACTGCTAACTTCTAA